>NC_090248.1:66379868-66384868 GCF_037325665.1 Littorina saxatilis | reverse complement strand
TCCACCAGAGTGCGATATAACCACACCAATATCAATGTATATCCACCTGGCAGTAGTAATACCTACCTCCCACAGTGATGACACGGGGCTGGCAGTCGCGTGCCGGGGTTCGCATGACCAAGGACATTCAGACGACCAAGTCTCTGGCACCGACCACACTGGTCTTCAAATCCTGCTCCACACACGCCGGCCTCACTCAGTCACAGCGACACATACCCACACCATAACAACTCAGCTTCATGACCACACAGACGAGGAAAACACACGTTTTTCTACGGTAATTCACAAGTTCGATCACAGCTCCAAATCCGCCATGATTCTAGAACAGCGTGCTTCCCTTGCGGCCAGCGCCATGACTAGTGTGGCACTCGGTGGTAGTAGCCGCCATTTTCTTCAGCGCCCAAAACCTGTGTTCTGTACACACAGACACACGCGTTGCCAGCGCTGCCAGGAGGGAAGAGAGGGGGGGGGAGGGGAGGAGGATGGGGGAGAAGAGAGTGAGTGTGTCAGTGTCGAGGTGGGCGTGATGCAACGCCTTACCAACACCAGGGACCTATTATGTCTATGCCAACACACATCAATACCGAATGGCAGTCGGTCAGATCCTTGCCGATTCTGGCCCAATTTCTCTTCCTGCTAGTGCGAATTTCTCTCTCTTTTTACTTGCACCATGCATCTATCTACCTCACAGGCACAAGTCCAGTTCAGTCAACGCTCTTCCTCCTGTTTTTTGGCCCAATGTCTTTTCCTGCCAGTGCTATTTCTCTCTTTTCTTGATCTGAGTTCTTTGGGCCCAATTTCTCTTCCTGCTAGTTATAGTGCTAAGTTCTCTCTTTTTTTCTTGCACCTCGCATCTACCTCACAGACACAAGTCAAGTTCAGTCTATGCTCTTCCTCCTGTTATACTGTTTTTGTTATTCTACTTTCCTGCACTCTGGATTTACAGTCAGAAAGTTCAATCATCTCTTCATACCATAAAATACTTCTCCTTTTCTTCTGTCTTCTATCAGAATGTCTTCATGCTATATTCTTTTTCTTCTGCCTTCGTGCACCGTGCATCTATGTCCATCACAGCACAGGCACAAGTCCAGTCCAGTCAATGCTCTTCCTCCTGCGATACTGTTTTTGTTATTCTGCTTTCAGAAAGTCCAATCATGTCATATCATGCCATGTAATAATACTTCTCCCTTTCTTCTCTCTTCCAGCACTACTCGTCTATGGTCATCACAACTGAAGTTCAGTCATTCCTCATGCTATTTTCTGCAGTACGTTTGTTCTTATCCTATCTTCCTGAACTCGGGGTCCACACGATCAAAGATCAGTCATCCTCCTCGGCTATACTATTGCTATTATTTTTCTTCTACCTTCTAGCATTGTGGATTTTTCAACACACACTTCACTTACTCCTCTCTGTTACAACAAGAATGATGTAATATTACGCCGTTGAATTTCTAAGACCCTCGTCCTGATTCGTACAAAATAAAACTATACCCCATCAGCCGAGTACAAGTGTTTGTATCACATGACACTGTGAAATCTGCGACCTATTTTTCAGTCCAACACTTCCTGGTGTGCAGTACAGTCGGGCTTGCCGCAACGTCAGCTGTGATGCACAACAACAAAATCGATCCGATTGTTACTGATCGACCTTGTAATTAACCGAACATCAGTTAACTTCCTGATCAACAGTCGCAGCTAAACTGCAACAATGATAATTATTATCCCAGTGAGATTGTTACAGGTTAACTCTCTTTGATTTTCTGATCTTATAATTATTTTTTCCCTGCGCTAAAACTTCAAGAAAACGGCGGCGTACTATACGTGATTCTAGTGAAAAATGAGCAGCACATAAGTCACCACATCATTTGTGAATTCCAGTTTCAGCAAGATGCACACAGCTGTTGAGTAAGAGTCTGTGCTAGTGTCTTGCGAGAAGCACTATAGTGACTTCTGTTTTGATGCCTATTATTTTCCTTAATCGACCAACACTCAGTGTGCAGTCTTTGTCTTGTCACTAGGATCAATAACTGAACTTTGAAGACAGCACAGAAAGGACTCAATCAGTCACCACAATGCCTCACCAAGACTTTTATTATCACACACTTCTCTCTCTCGTCTGCGGCCCACATCTGAACAGACGACGGCTGATTCATACACTGGCCTAGCCTTATAGCCTAGCCTAGCGACTTCAGCAAGCAGAATCCGCTTCAAGATAACAGATCGGTGGGAATGTTCTCAGCTTCACGGAGAAAAGGGGTCGGGTTTCGCTGTCTGCTTTTCAGACAGTTCTCTCCTCTCTCGCTATGCGCGTTACTTACTGCCACACATACGTGGGTTTTTTTTTGCGTTTGTGTTCGCTGTGATAATTAGGGCAAGCGAAAATGCAGTTCGCAGCTTTACAGACAAGCCCGACTTGGCATATTGCTTGCCTTTGTTGTCTATAGCTCGACATGTGTTCGCCGTTTGCAGTATTTCGCGCCACCTTCGCTGTTAATAGAACTGGCCCTCAAATGTGCTGTGAACACAGTCATGTAAAACATAGGTTTTTAAGTTTTTACGGACTTTTTTTGCTTGGAAGAAGGACAGGGGGAGATGGGGAGACCGAAGCCGGATTGCGTTCTCAGTTTGCGGTTCAACAGAGTCTTGGACCTGCCTCATTATTAACGTATTCCTGACCACGACGCTTCACAGACACATCTACAATTTAAACCACGCTGTTCCATTTAAAGTCCTCTTATCCTTCGACTTAGATTCTCACGGTGAAATAAACATCATCTTCGGTGGAAATGCGCAATGCCGCCACATCCTTCATAGGCTATGTTACTTGAACTCTTTCGTTCTCCTTATCTATTGCTTATCTTGCAGACAGAATCCGCAAGCGCCCCGATGGCAATGCGATTAATGTTGGCGCTAAACTGAGGTGTAACCATGTTAGCAGATAGTGTAAACAGAGGTAGGCGCGATATTCTAATCAGTGCCAACAACCTTTCATGATGTTATCCAACCAAGGCGGCCGGGGTTAGGAGATGTACACGGAGCTGTCTGCTGCATTCTCAGGAACGATTCTGAATTGGAACTCCTGGTAACATTTCCATTCAAAGTCCGCCAACAAGTTTAGTATTAATAAGAACAAGCGTATGTTAAAGTGGTTTACTTCTGCTCCTTTTCATAACTTTATTCAGTTTCTTTGCATTGTAAACGTAGTATTTTTCAAGAATCACTTGTTTAATACAAAATCTCCCGTCTGCAGCGCTGAATGTATGTCAGTTCTCACAAGTTCATGCCAGATAGAAAACCAGATGCTACGACTCTTTCCCTTTACTTCTTTACAAGTTCGAGTTTTACTTCTTCACAAAGATGCCCTCAACTGCAATCGCAACACAATTTCGAACCAAGAAGCTATTTATTTGACATTTATACCTACTAACCCAGCCCAGGTAAGCTTTCACTAGCGTCTACACGACTTACTCCACACCGACACAGCAGCACACACCTCTCAGCACCGTCATTCTCACCACCAACAGCCGGTGCAGCAATGAATGAACGAACGACTGTGACGGAGCGAGCTGAGATGGAGGTGCGAGCATTCAGTACGCTAGGAGGGCGTCAACACCACCATCAACATGGACATCATCGCCACGATGAATCAGGCCGCTCCCGTAACGGCAACAACAGACGGGGGCGGGTGCAGCAACAGCAGCAGCAGGGCGATAGTAGTTGTGGTGATGGGGTCGACTTCGTCCATTTCTACCTGTTATAGGCGACCCCATCATGGGTCAGCAAGTTATGGGCAACCCTGCGACGGGCGACCCCGTAATGGTTGACCCTGCAATGTGCGACCCTGTAATGGGCAAATGGTTGACCCTGCAATGTTCGACCCTGTAATGGGCAAACTCGTAATGGGCGACCACGCAATGGGTAACCCTGCAACGCGGGCGACCCCGTAATGGGCGACCCGTAAATGTTGACCCTGCAATGGGCAAACCCTTCATGGGCGACCAAGCAATGGGTATCCTGCGATGTGCAGTGCTCAGCGACTCCCATACTACACATCCATTGGTCTTGCAAAAACGCCTCTTCATGTTCAAAGTGCCTTACACTTAAAAACAGTAATAACATAACCGGTATAATTATCTACACAAAAAAGAAAATGATAAAGTCTATAAGGCCAAAAAAAAAAAAAGGTCTGTTTACGGTAACATAGGCCAAAAAAATAGGGTCGGTAGGTCAGGATAATTTTTTTTCCCCCAAAAAAACCATATTTTTACATTATTTTGCCAAAAAAACCATTTTTTTTCCCCTCCCCAAATGCCAAAAAAAAGTCTAGGGTCGCGCGAAAAAACTAGGGTCGGTCGGGTTACCGTAAACAGACCTATTTTTTTTTTTGGCCTAACATTGTAACAACAATGAATCATAAGACACAGACTGCCAGGCAGGCAGACACAATGACCTGCAAACATTACCCTTGTTTCTGGCGGTTAAGTTAACATTTGCGCATTTGCCATTAAACATGGTTGGTTTGCCATTAACCATGGTTGGATTAAAACAGATTTAACAGGAACAGATTCAACATATATGATTTAATTTGTACAAAAGAAACACTGTTATTTTGATTGACGTCATAAAATGGTGCCAAAACTAGCGACCCTCAAAGCAAGCATCGCCCAAAAGGGAATTTGCCTGGGGTCGCCCATTCTGGGATCACCCAATGCAGAATTGCCCATTACCGGTGGAAATCGACCCCTTCAGCATACGGCAGTAGCATAATACTAATACTGACAGCATCTGCTGCTGCACGAGTAGTCATTGTCTGTGAGCAAAGGAGGAAAAAAAATGTCTGCAAGCTGTGCAGGGTGGGGGGGGGGGGGGTGTTGGTTGGTTATTTGTGTACCTGTGCCAGCCTCCGTGCTATTCACGGGTATTGCGGGTGTGGAAAACCCATCCTCTTTACTGCTTTACTGGGATCTCTCTTCGGGGTCAGGTACAGAGCAGACATTCGG
>NC_090248.1:66334828-66379668 GCF_037325665.1 Littorina saxatilis | reverse complement strand
TTCTCTCTCTCTCTCTCTCTCTCTCTCTCTCTCTCTCTCTCTCTCTCTCTCTCTCTCTCTCTCTCTTAGATCTAAAAGAATACAGATAAACTCTCTCTCTCTTTCTCTCTCTCTCTCCATCTCTCCATCTTCTCCCCTCTCTTTTCTTAGAGGAAAAAAATCAAACGAAAGAAAAGCCAGACAGCACGTTTCAAGTAAAGAAGAGAAAATAAGAGGTTTTCATTTTGCAGTGTTTATTTAGCAGAGCTGCAGCGTTGAGATAGCATCAGGGAACACGACAGAAGTTTGTGGAAGCTGAGGGGAGTTTCTTGCTCGAGAGCCGTGCGCTATCTTGTACACCGTAGGGCGAGGGAGACATCGCATCGCATCTAGGATCAAGCAGTGTTTTTCTTTTATTTTTTACATTTAGTCAAGTTTTTACTAAATGTTTTAACGTAGAGGGGGAATCGAGACGAGGGTCGTGGTGTATGTGTGTGTGTGTGTGTGTGTGTGTGTGTGTGTGTGTCTGTCTGTCTGTCTGTCTGTCTGTCTGTGCGTGTGTGTGTGTAGAGCGATTCAGACCAAACTACTGGACCGATCTTTATGACATTTTACATGAGAGTTCCTGGGAATGATATCCCCGGACTTTTTGTTCTTTTTGTCGATAAATACCTTTGATGACGTCATATCCGGCTTTTTGTAAAAGTTGGGGCGGCACTGTCACACCCTCATTTTTCAATCAAATTGATTGAAATTTTGGCCAAGCAATCTTCGACGAAGGCCGGACTTCGGTATTGCATTTCAGCTTGGTGGCTTAAAGTTAAAAAATAATTAATGACTTTGGTCATTAAAAATCGGAAAATTGTAAAAAAAAAAAATTGTTTTTAAAACGATCCAAATTTACGTTCATCTTATTCTTCATCAGTTTCTGATTCTAAAAACATATAAATATGTTATATTCGGATTAAAAACAAGCTCTGAAAATTAAAAATATAAAAATTATTATTAAAATAAAATTTCCGAAATCGATTTAAAAACAATTTCATCTTATTCCTTGTGGGTTCCTGATTCAAAAAACATATAGATGTGATATGTTTGGATTAAAAACACGCTCAGAAAGTTAAAAAGAATAGAGATAAAGAAAATCGTGCTATCCTTCTCAGCGCAACTACTACCCCGCTCTTCTTGTCAATTTCACTGCCTTTGCCACGAGCGGTGGACTGACGATGCTACGAGTATACGCTCTTGCTGTAAAAATGCAGTGAGTTCAGTTTCATTCTGTTAGTTCGACAGCTTGTCTAAATGTTGTAATTTCGCCTTACGCGACTTATGTCCCGCTTTAGCTAAGATCGTTGTATCTCTTAAAAATCCTTTTGCTGTCCATTGAGAATGGAGATTCTTTAGTCGTTCATGGACTCGGTTCCAAATACCCTACTAACAATGATAGTACTGCTGCACCCATTGGCCTGTGGGCATACATGCGATTTTGGTCCCACTTGTTGATTCCAAACTCGCATTGAAGAACACTCCTCGTCCTTACACTTGAAGCGCTATTCTGGAGCAAAAGCTTCCCTCCCACAGAGGACGGAAGAGACGCAGTGGACATAATTGTAAATCACGCGGGATTACAGGGGTGGGCACCACACTAATAGAATCTTGGGGGCTGGGTGAGAGTCCAAGTCAATACAGTGGAACCCCCCTTGTAAGACCTACACAAATCTGAGAAAATCAGGTCTTAATAAGGAGGGAGTCTTAAAATGGGGGGTACATTTACAGAGGTTATGAACAAAAAGTCTGAGGAAGCGAGGTCTTAAAATGGATGAAGTCTTAAATTGGGGGGTCTTAAAAGGGGGGTTCCACTGTAAGAGTTGGGACCACATTAATAGACTGGGGGGTAAGAGTGGAGATCTCGGCCACTGCTGGCAACATTGGAAAGGCCGGAGAGTTTTCAACATTCTCTAGAGGGATTAGAGGCAGGTTTTTAAGTCACACGAACACTCACACCACACACACACACAGTCACTCACTCACTCACAGACACACACACACTTACTCACAGACACACACACACACACACTCACAGACACACACATGCACACACAGACACACCATACACACACACACACATAAAACACACACATATACACACACACACACAGACACTCGCATCCCCCCCCCCCACACACACATGAAGACGATGATGACTCCTCTCTTGTTGAGGTTGACAGATCGATATTACGGTAACCGGGGCGCTATTTTGGGCTCTGGGGTGAGGAGACAGACATCTGAAGACGTCTCGAAGGCGCACCTCTCAGTGCTCGCCGCCTTTCACGCTTGCCACCTCTGCGCTGTCAGGGATCCCACTCGTGGCTTAAATTATTCATGTAGTGAAGTTAACTTTGTGTGTGTGTGTGTGTGTGTGTGTGTGTTTACAGTGTGTACAGTGTGTGTGTGTGTGTGTGTGTGTGTGTGTCACGCATTTTCTCAGTCGAATTAATCATGAGTGACTGGATTTAACTCTGATTGGGTCGAGTCGGCTTACAAGATGTCCACAAATGCTGGGTAAACCTCTTTGCACTGAGCGGATTGCGGGACAAAAAGCAATTATTTTCTGTTCAACGAATGCACGCAAAGGGCGACAATCCTTCACAAGCTGGCGATCGGAATGTAGACTATTGGTAATACTTCACATACACGAAACGCTCGCAGATGGACGCACACACACACTCACACACACACACACACACACACTTGCACACACACACACAACCCCCAACCCTTACCCCCTTTCACCGCGACTTTCTAGTTTATCCAGTCACGTCACACACACACACCCCCCCCCCCCCACACCCACCCCCACTCCCCCCCCCCACCCCTCTTCTGAAATACAGCACCCTTCGCTCTTAACCCCTTATAACTCTTTTTTATCATGGCTCTCACACCATTTTTATGTGACATCATGTTTGCTTCGTTACCTCTTTTGTCGGTATGAAAACCGCAAAGGTGAAACCCTTCTCGCTTTCTTTTTGAAGTGCTCGAAACCTTGTGCTTCCTGTTGTGTTATAGCAAAGCTGTCTCTTTATTATCTTCTGTCAGCCAGGATTATTCTGTTTCGCGCGTTATAACCTAAATAGCTTTGTATCATGCTGTGAGCTGCCATGTGTCGGCAGAAAGTTCCTTAACCCTTGCTGGATAAACCGATTCAACTGACGTCTTTGTTTCAAATGCTGGTTTTGGTTTTAATGCTGCTAGGCAATGTATCACGGTATCAGTAGTCGTTGGGGAGTTTTCCAGGAAAGTCTGTTATTTGGTTATGTACCCGGGATTTCAACGAAGGTTGACAATTGTGCAAAGTTGAGCATATCTATCTCGTATCTCGGCAGTTATAACAGCCAGTGACTTGACGAACGTCGTAACCACTCTGGTGTGAGTGAACATTATCACAAACAAGCAATAAAACCACTACAACATCAGTCTACACGACATTAAAAACGGTGGTCACGGCACAGTCTCTGGTCACGACCATAGCTTGAAGTGAGCACAGTCTCTGGTCACGACCATAGCTTGAAGTGAGGACAGTCTCTGGTCACGACCATAGCTTGAAGTGAGGACAGTCTCTGGTCACGACCATAGCTTGAAGTGAGGACAGTCTCTGGTCACGACCATAGCTTGAAGTGAGCACAGTCTCTGGTCACGACCATAGCTTGAAGTGAGCACAGTCTCTGGTCACGACCATAGCTTGAAGTGAGGACAGTCGTGAATCCATCTCAATAATGATGATAGCGCTGACAGACGACCACGGTAATCACAGGTCAAAATGTCAAGCACACGGGAAAAACTTCCGCGTTCAAACGGAATACAAACGGAATACAAACGGAATACAAACGGAATACTCAACGAGGTCAGTAGCTAGTTTAAAACGACAACGCCAGTCTGAACGGCGACGTGATATAGGCTATACGTACGGTCTTTCCCTATCTTTACAGCGCTAGTATTTGTGTGCCTTGCGCGCTTTCCGCAGTCATCATAGGTTGAGGGGAATGGGAAACGTATATGGCGCTGAGAGCCGGACACGCAAGGGGAAATGTCCGAAATCACACCATGTTTTCTATGCACCAAGAACAGAAAACTTAAACAAAAGCCATACAGTGAGATGAATCTGGGATCATTGTCGCAAAGAGGGTGACAACAGGTGTAATCTCAGCCTCTTTAGCGGTACAGTGAGATGAACCTGGGATCATTGTGGCAAAGAGGGTGACAACAGGTGTAATCTCAGCCTCTTTAGCGGTACAGTGGAAACCCCCTTTTAAGACCCCCCCCCCCCCCATTTAAGACTGAAACTTCCTCCACTTTCAGACCCTGTTTTCTTTGACTTTCTGTTGATAACCTGTGTAAGTGTACCCCCATTTGAAGACTCCCTCCTTTTTAAGACCAGACTTTCTGTTGATAACCTGTGTAAGTGTACCCCCATTTGAAGACTCCCTCCTTTTTAAGACCAGACTTTCTGTTGATAACCTGTGTAAGTGTACCCCCATTTGAAGACTCCCTCCTTTTTAAGACCAGACTTTCTGTTGATAACCTGTGTAAGTGTACCCCCATTTGAAGACTCCCTCCTTTTTAAGACCTGACTTTCTGCTGATAACCTGTGTAAGTGTACCCCCATTTGAAGACTCCCTCCTTTTTAAGACCTTATTTTCTCAGATGTTCGGAGGTGTTAACGAGTAGGTTCCACTGTAGTACTCAGCAGTGGTCAGTGCTGACTGATGAGAAGTACGTGTAATGGGCGGGGTGTGATTGCCCCTCATTACTGCAGTAGCCGGCATCCACTTTACCCTTCACGCTGCATGGCAGGCAGGAAAGTGCTTCAGTCGCGGTATCTCTCCCCTGAGGTCAACCGGTAAAATCCCTGTTAGCTGAACACTAGTTATATTAATGAGAGAACACTTAAATCAACGGGGCAGTGGACAAGCCTGCTTGGTTTATTCTCGCTTATCTCAGGATGGCGTGTGCAAGCTCATGCAAATTGTTACCAAAAAAAAACCCACCTCAGATCTCAAATTCCGATCTCTAGTTGTGCGTGGGGGAGGAAGGTGGAGGAGGTGGCTTCAAAGTTAACAATAAAGAATGTGCCACTCTGAATTTCTACCAGGGATCTTTGCTTACAATCTAATTATGTCCATGACTCTGCACATTTATAATACCAGTGTCTGCGATGACAGTCCATTTGGGCCGTCATGTATTTGTCGCGGTTGTATGACCACACTCAGACAGGAGATTGAATTCAGGACAGGAGGTTGAATTCAGGACAGGAGGTTGAATTCAGGACAGGAGATTGAATTCAGGACAGGAGGAGGCGATTAGGTATAGAGGGGGGGGGGGGGATATTAACACACACACGCGTACAAACACACGTAATACTCTAACGTAACAACACCAGTTTTATATGGCAGCTGCACATGTTTGCATTCAATACAAGGACCGCGTGTTTGGAAGGATGGAAACAGAACAGCCACCCAGGGAGCCCTTGTTTTGCAACACACAGGGCCTGAAATACGAGGACTGTTTGTCATTCCCTGGCACATGCCCAGTGTGTGTCCAGCGGCTGACAGTAACGGTCAAACAGGCGCGACAGACACCCTTTGTTGTGGTCTTTGATGTCCACACTCACGTTTGTTTTTGTCTTGACCTTGTCAACGTTGGCACCCAGGAGAGTGTTGTGATTGACAGTCGTCGTCCTAGTGATCTCTGTCTGTCTGTCTGTCTCTGTCTGTCTGTCTGTCTCTGTCTGTCTGTCTCTCTCTGTCTGTCTCTCTCTCTGTCTGTCTGTCTCTCTCTGTCTCTCTCTCTCTGTCTGTCTGTCTCTCTCTGTCTGTCTGTCTCTGTCTGTCTGTCTCTCTCTCTCTCTCTCTCTCTCTCTCTCTCTCTCTCTCTCTCTCTCTCTCTCTCTCTCTCTCTCTCTCTCGCCGTGTGTGTGTGTGTGTGTGTGTGTGTGTGTGTGTGTGTGTGTGTGTGTGTGTGGTCTACTTCCATTCACGCGTATGAGGGTGTGTCTGGTTAAAAATAACATACGTGTAGCACACACAAAACATAACAAAAAACAAGCCGCCACCCGCCACCCGCCACCCGCCACCCTACTTTTCTTGCACGGAAAGCGCAACCACCAGACAGGTTATCAACATGAGTCACATTTGCACTGGCGAAAGTGCAAACCGACATCTGAAACTAAAATAGTACCCTACTTCCTTTTTCTGGCCTCAGATCAATAAGGAGACTGACGATAAAGCTCCTTTCTACCACCTACTCCATTTCATGACTTGACAGCCAATTGCACGTGCAATAAATGTCTCGTTACCCGACTCTTGAAGGTCGTTAATAAGCCACGGTTACCGCAGTCACTTGGTTTTAGTACAAGTTACCACTGCCTGAAAGAGTGCATTGACTTGATTTCACTGCTATTTATCTGTGCCTGAAAGAAAATCATATTATAGACAATCTACCGACCGTCTATCGACTGGTAGATCATATATAGACAATCTACCGACTGTCTATCGACTGGTAGATCATATATAGACAATCTACCGACTGTCTATACCGGCACGGTTGGCCTAGTGGTAAGGCGTCCGCCCCGTGATCGGGAGGTCGTGGGTTCGAACCCCGGCCGGGTCATACCTAAGACTTTAAAATTGGCAATCTAGTGGCTGCTCCGCCTGGCGTCTGGCATTATGGGGTTAGTACTAGGACTGGTTGGTCCGGTGTCAGAATAATGTGACTGGGTGAGACATGAAGGCTGTGCTGCGACTTCTGTCTTGTGTGTGGCGCACGCTGATATGGCCCTTCGTGGTCGGCTGGGCGTTAAGCAAACAAACAAATATAGTAATAAGACAATCTACCGACTGTCTATCGGCTGGTAAATCATATATAGACAATGGTAGATTGTCTATCGGCTGTCTATCGGCTGGTAAATCATATATAGACAATGGTAGATTGTCTATCGGCTGGTAAATCATATATAGACAATCTACCGACTGTCTATCGACTGGTAAATCATATATAGACAATCTACCGAGTGTCTGTCAGCTGGTAAATCATATATATAGACAATCTCAGGCATGGGAATTGTAAATTTCCGCCGAATATTTTTTTCGTTCCGCCGAAAAAGCAAAAGTGTCCGCCGAAAAAATAAACGGGGGAGGCAAAAACGGTTATGAAAACTGAATTTAATGGCAAACTTGGACCTCAGATGACACCAAATTGCACTATTTGGGTTCTTTGGAGACATTTTTCGTCAAAAACCAACAAGCAGTTTAATGAAGTTGATTGATGTGAGGGTTAGCTCAGGTCCCGAAGTTTTGGAGGCCAGGTCAGGCTGTGCATATTGATGAAAGATACAGTGTCTGAATTAAGAAGTATAGGTTATTCTCTTTAAAATTAGATAAATAAATAGAATAAAACCGGGGGGGGGGGGGGGGGGGGCTCTTACGAAGTGCAACTCGGTACCGAAACCCTGACGATTTGTGCACGCAGTGGCGTCATGTCGTCTGCCAAGAAGGAGAATGCGGTCAGTCCTGTACCGGTACCAAAGCGAGACAGAAAAGTAATTCTGGTACAAACCTTCGCCATGGTCCATAACAATGCCCCCCTGACAGCTCCCTTGATGGCCCCGTCCGCATCAATAGCATCTCGCATCAATTCCTCGGGGTCTACCCAAAATAACCTCACAAAGGGAGGTGACTGCATGATAAAACTGTGGCCTGGGTTGGTTCGGTTGGTAATCTCGGTGTGCACGCGAGGAGTGACCGGTTATAATATTTATTCGCTGAGGGTTGTGAGTCTTTGAAGAGGCTTTTGGGAGAAGAAATGGTGACTGTGTTCCCTGAAATAGCTGGGGGGAAAATTATTTCAGACTTCGATACTGATGCGCGTGAAGAGTGTGCGTTTCGTGAATGACGTCATCATGGTTCGCTCTTCATATTTGAGGAGTATTCACTATTATATTGTCAGTGTCGTATGCAAATGTGAACAGAAAACAGCAAAAGAAACAGAAGGTAAAATTGTGACAAGAGCAATTGAATGCTATATTGGATTTCCTCAACGTCTGCTAGCCTGCCTGGTACCCATTCTCTCTCTCTCTCTCTCCCTCTCTCTCTCTCTCCCTCTCTCTCTCTCTCCCTCTCTCTCTCTCTCCCTCTCTCTCTCTCTCTCTCTCTCTCTCTCTCTCTCTCTCTCTCTCTCTCTGAATTAATATTTCAGGTGGAAATTCCGTTCCTTATCCAATGTGCCTCGTTTTTTTCATAGCGTGCAGAGATATTTTGACTGCACATCTACTTCCCTATCCCCTCTTGGTATTCGTACACCTCTGGACCTCAACATCTTTATATTTTAAATAGACTTCTACCTCTCTGTATTTTGACTAGACCTTTACTGCTTGATTCCCAGCGACACCTCTGCTTCAGTATCCCGAGCTATTGAAAAACAACTGAGGCTTTAGGAGATGAAGAGGCAGGGGGGGGGGGGGTGTGGAACTTGGCAATGTTGGACAGGCTTTATGAAAATGACAGGGCGGTGATATGTTTAAGTATGTACCCAGTCCGCAGTCCTGTGTGCTTTGGACTGAACACCAGTCCTTGGAGCGGGATGTGATTAGTCGGTCTAAACACTCTTCTGGTCTCCAAATCCCTCTCTCTCTCTGTCTCTCTTTCAGTGTCCCTCTCAGACTCTTTGTCTCTCTCTCCCTCTCGCTCTCTCCCTCTCGCTCTCTCCCTCTCTGTCTCTCTTTCAGTGTCCCTCTCAGACTCTGCCTCTCTCTCTCCCCTCTCTCTCTCTTTCAGTGTCCCTCAGACTCTCTCTCTCCCTCTCTCTCTTTTTCAGTGTCCCTCAGACTCTGTCTCTCTCTCCCCCCTCTCTCTTTCAGTGTCCCTCAGACTGTCTGTCTCTCTCTCCCTCCATCTCTCCCCCTCTCCCTCTGTCTCTCTCTCTCCCCCTCTCTCTCTCTCTCTCTCCCTCTCTCTCTCTCTCCCTCTCTCTCTCTCTCTCTCTCTCTCTCTCTCTCTCTCTCTCTCTCTCTCTCTCTCTCTCTCTCCCAACGCTTTTGCTCATCCTCTCTTTGTCTATGTTGGCTCTCTATGGCCGAAAGATGGACGGTCAGTGTTCCCGTTCAGTTGCCACAGACTGCTCCTTGCTACAGGAAACGAATCTGCTGTCTTTGGTTGTGCTCTCAGTCTATGGATGAAAGCCAGCACAGCAGGACTCAAGTGTTTGATCACAGTGTTGTGTTTAGGTCAGTTTGGTGTGTCAGTGGTGTCGAGAATGTATTTTGTCCTGTAAAACTTGGATTGGGACAACCCGTAACATTGATTGAATTTGTGTTTTATGTTTGGTCAGTGAAGTTACGCTTGAGAAAAGTAGGTTTGTGTTAGAACGTGTGCTGAGCTCCCCAGAGCAGTGCAGACACATTTTGAAGGGAGATTGCTTCCGTTTCGGGATAGAGAGGAGGTGCCCATGTTTTTTCGATTGTGAATTCATAATTCATGAATTGCTTCATTATTAGCCATCAAAATGGAAGTTCTACAGATTAACGACTGGAACTCCGATGAAGGATAAAAGTGAATGTCAAAATAACTTGACTTAACGCACTCAAAGTAAGGGAAGGCCTTATTACGTAAACATTCATAACAAATAAACCATTCTGCACAGAAAGATCCCAAACTGTCGTGTTTTTACATTTAGTCAAGTTTTGAATAAATGTTTTAACATAGAGGGGGAATCGAGACGAGGGTCGTGCTGTGTGTCTGTGTGTAGAGCGATTCAGACAAAACTACTGGACCGATCTTTATGAAATTTGACATGAGAGTTCCTGGGAATGTTTTCCCCGGACTTTTTTTTCTTTTTTTCGATAAATACTTTTGATGACGTCATATCCGGCTTTTTGTACAAGTTGAGGCGGCACTGTCACACCCTCATTTTTCAATCAAATTGATTGAAATTTTTGTAAAGCAATCTTCGACGAAGGCCGGACTTCGGTATTGCATTTCAGCTTGGTGGCTTAAAAATTAATTAATGACTTTGGTCATTAAAAATCTGAAAATTGTAATAATTTTTTTTTATATAAAACGATCCAAATTTACGTTCATCTTATTCTCCATCATTTCCTGATTCCAAAAACATATAAATATGTTATATTTGGATTAAAAACAAGCTCTGAAAATTAAAAATATAAAAATTATGATCAAAATTAAATTTCCAAAATCGATCTAATAACAATTTTATCTTATTCCTTGTCGGTTCCTGATTCCAAAAACATATAGATATGATATGTTTGGATTAAAAACACGCTCAGAAAGTTAAAACGAAGAGAGGTACAGAAAAGCGTGCTATGCAGCACAGCGAAACCACTACCGCGCTGAACAGGCTCGTCAGTTTCACTCCGTTGTGCACAAGCGGCGAACTACGGTCATTGTGAAAAAATGCAGTGTGTTCAGTTTCATTCTGTGAGTTCCACAGCTTGACTGAATGTAGTAATTTCGCCTTACGCGACTTGTTGTTTAATATGTTCAAATGGAAGGATGGCCTAATAGTCTACAATCCCATGTAATGTGTAAGGCCTGGCTAGATGTGAGATGACGACATGGGAAGGGCCGTGCCTTGGATACAAACAAGCCTGGACGAATAAAAACGGCAATGCACTTTTAAGCATCCACTTGAGACATGGTGATTGATAAGGCAAATGTCGCAGCGCATCGAAGGCAGGGGAAGACGAAGGGCCGTAGAGAAATCGAAGGTGCAATTTCACCGTCCCCGTCAGACTCATACGTCACAGCAGGCCCAATAACTACCCGCCCGTGCCTGGGCGCGAGAGAGGAGGATTGAGAAATACATTGGGAGACACACAGGACAGGCTGGTGCTGTAATTGTCTGAGGTCCTTCTGTGGCCATCTTCTGTGAATTGGGTGGAATGCTGTCTCGGGTTGCATGTTTGAAAGACATTTGTGCGACTGTCTTTATCTTTGTGTTGCGTCTTTTGGTATCAGTCTTGCTGGTTGTCTTTGATTTTGCTTTTGTCCCAGAAGACTCATTTGACAGTCATTTGACGTCGTTAATGGAAGGCGAAGAGACGGTACAATAGACTGACAATAGACTGACTATGTTATCCCTGTATCTGCTCACAGATTATGGTGCGGTAGCGGCTCTAAGTTGAAGTAACACTGACACATTTCTCTACTCATTGTACAGTCTCGATGACCCGCCAGGATTATCTACTTTTACAGCGGAGCAGTTCAGGTCATTTTCAACATCGCTGTTTACGTGTACGTCTAAATATATATATAATTACACCCCCGGTATAGGGGTGTGTATAGGATTCGGTCGATGTGTTTGTTTGTTTGTTTGTGTGTGTGTTCGCATATAGATCTCAAGAATGAACGGACCGATCGTCACCAAACTTGGTGAACAGGTTCTATACATTCCTGAGACGGTCCTTACAAAAATTGGGACCAGTCAAACACACGGTTAGGGAGTTATTGGTGGATTAAGATTCTACAAGGACTTATAGAGGGACATATTAATGGTCAAAGGGAAATATCCTTCTCAGTTGGTGGCAGTGAGAATGGTAAGGACGGGGGTGTTTTTCCTACCTCGGAGGAATTTCTTGTTCTGTATGGTTTCCTTGTGAAATTCGCCCTATATAATAATAATAATATAATAATAATAATAATAATAATAATAATAATAATAATGAATGAGCATTTTTATAGCGTAACATTTACAATTATGCTCTTTGCGCTTGACACCGTCTGGCAAGCCTTGCAATTTGAGACAAGAGAGTCTGGAGGCGTCCACAGCTTCAGAAATAGAAGGGCAAGAGGAGAACAAACGTCAACGACCAGCGCGCAGTGTTGAACTCTCATCGGAAAACAGTAGGCATCAAAAGCTTCAGCTCAATTTGAGTCTCTGTACATGGGGCTTTTGGCTATAGGGTGACCATTGAATCTCGTGTAAAACGGCAGTGGAAGAAGGGAATACACACAGACGACCAGCGCAGTGTTGAATTATCCTCGCCTTACGGTGGTTATACAGAGCTTCAGCTCAAATAAAGTCTCTGCACACAGGGCTCTTGGATGTAGGGTGACTATTCGATCTCGTGTAAAACGCAGTAGCGGATTTTGTGGGGATATAGGTGTGGGCAGTAGAACGGAAAAACGAAAGCTAAAAGGGGGAAGGCGGCGGCTGGTATCGATTGAGACATCTTCCTCCTACAGGTCTTCAATTTTAAACCTACCTCGCCCCACCCTACCCCCTCCCACCCCTGCTTCCTTGTCCACAATGTAGTCAAGCAGAGAAGACAAGGGGACACACACCAATCACTCTCTTGGTCTACTCACAGCCGCTGGTGTCTGTGGTAACGGTGGTAGTTGTGATGGGCATGGCTGAAACCCTTGTCGTAGCGTTTGTCCAAGCTGCGGGACTGTTGGTTTTAGCGGGATCCTGCCTGGCATTCGCTGTGTGGAGTGGCTGTGTGTCCGTCTAGGATAGCATTTATTTGAGACATGGTTGGAATAGATGGGGGCTCTGCCTCGGTTTCTGTGTTAGAGTTGCTGTGATGAAAACTTGTGTTTCACTTGAGTAACACTGTGCTTCAACGACGGACTTCAAGTCCACAGTTTTAAAACGGATCGATAATTCTACGCTAAGCGCGGTGAGGGAAGTTAGTTTCTGTTCCGGTAATAATTAGTGCTTGGTAGAGGTGGTGTGTTTTTTTCTCATGGCATGGATATTTGGTGTACATTCTTGCTCATTTCTAAAAGACAGAAGTCCTGACGTTGCCAGATTATGTTTTTTTTAAATTTTTATATCGTCTGAGGTTTTGATTGCGCAAGGAGATCGCAGCTAACAGGAGAGGAAAAGGGCCTCGTGTACAGTCTTTAAAGCTGTCCTTGATTGAGCCTCAAGTGGACTTTGCCAAGTCTTTTGACCGAAATTCAGTGCCCAACCTTTGTCAGTCACCTTGTTTAAGTAGACTTCACGAAGTCATTCAACATCAGGCTTAGGTTTTGATGTAGGCCATATGCACAAATATGCTTTTATTGGTTTTGCTCTCCTATCAAACTGTCCACAGCAGTCCGTGCTGGTTTGATCTCTCTTCAGATGTCACAACCCTGACACAACTGCGTATGCAAACACAATACATGTATACTCCCACGTTACGTGTGTTGGCTCTGATCTTGGTTAAATTATCCTCTTTCGCTCTTGAGTGGTATCTTTTTCCAGAACAATCAAAACAGAAGCCCACCCCCCCCCCCCCCTTTTGCCATCCCGGCAGGCTATTATGAGATGACGCTGATAATATTACATTAAGGAGGGCGGGCCAGCCACTGTGTCAACACTCACCAACGTCAACCTCTCCGCCAGATTGACAAAATCTATCGACTCTTGGTCCACACACACCCACACAGTGCCCTCAGTCAGGCACACAGTGCCCCCCAGTCAGGCACGGCGGTGCCCTCAGTCAGGCACCCAGTGCCCTCAGTCAGGCACGGCGGAAAGGAGAAGAGCAGAAAGCTGGGCGAGTGGAAATGAATTGGAAACACACACGGACCCTCCGGAGTTCTTTTAGTCTGGTCGTCAAGTGAATAGAGAGGACGCTTGCACACTACTAAGCTGCATCAGTGGTTCATTCATCTCGTTTTACGTCGCGTGGGTCTGTGCTGTGGCGAGATGTGAACCAAGACCACCAACAGCAGATGGAGTAGTGCGCATGTTTTTGTCGTCTGCTTTTCCTGCGACCTGAAATATCTTGTGAATGTCCAAAGAGTTTGATTGGAAATCGGCTGTGCGAAGTGTTTCTGTCACCTTCGGCGGTAGAGAATTAACTTCTCTTGATTTATGTGAGACTTGTGGAAGATATCGCCGCTCGAATTCCTGTAAGCTAACAACGGTTCATTCACAGTGACAGTTTTAAGATTTTTTTTGAAATATCTCAATCATCACTGGTTTATCTTGTGTACCGACTGCCAGCGGGCAGGCTGGAATAATAGATTGCAATTTTCTCTGAGAATATTTTTAAGTGGATTTCATGCCTCGGAGGAGTTTTGTCGCGCAAATTGAGTGCAACGTTTTCCCCGGGTGCATAGGTTGGATTATGGCAGACTGCCAGCTAATAAATATTTGAGAAGCTCGATTCCACCGCGGTATTGGATCGAAATTGTTAGCTATCTATTATATAGAAAGCTAGTTTGATAGTCTATAGCGGGTTCTCTGTTATTTCAAAGGGATCTGAAGTTCACGTTGATCTGCTCCGCAAATCATGTAGAATCCATGCGGCCACATTGTAGGTTGTTCACAATGGTGAACGATCTGTTGTATCGATATAATCTATATTGGAATTTGCTTTGCACCCTGCAGAGCTTGTAGTTCTCTTTGTGCTCTCTTCTCTGTGGGGTTGAAAAATCAATGACGGTAAATGCACTGAAGTTTACTCTTCCAATCAATGTGATGGTGTAACAGTAGGCGAGGGTAAACACTGGCGCGCTGCGTGTTTGAAAACCTCGTTCCAATCAGTGGTGCCATCAAGATTTTATCAGACGTTCGATATTAGCCCAGATTTTGACGTTTTCTACGGTAGAAAAGTGCTGGGCTTGCCCGCGCACTTGTGACCGGCATGCACTCGAGTAAACAATTATCGTTCTCAACATTTGATTTATGTGTTGTGCGTACATCGTCCTTCTTAAATGTCGTCTGTGAACTGTTGTGGGTGGTTTGGCTATGTAAGGCACACACAAACAAAAAAATAGGTGTGGTTACGGTAACATAGCAAAAAAAATAGGGTAGGAAGGTAGGCAATCACTTTTTTTTGTAAACTTTTTTTTGTAATGTGTACAAATTAAACCTACTTGACAGGGAAATAAGTGTGCGACTCGGGCGATTTCGCTTTCATTGCGTTTTCTGCACTCGTTTTCTTGTTTTTTTGTGGGTTTTTTTGACAAATGTAATAAAAAGTTATAGGGTCGGCCCCTAAAAATAGGGTAGGTCGGGTTACCGTAACCACACCTATTTTTTTTTTTAGGCCTAAACGCAGGGATGGATTGTGTTCTTCGTGTATACCTGAACATTTGTTTTGATAAGCGGCTATATATCTCAGTGTTGAGAAAAGTGGTGTGTGTAAGCAAGATTTATTGGACGGGCACAGTCCAAGAGTGTGGTACACTGCATGTTAAGACTCCAGGACGAAATTAGTGTCTAAAAATGTTGGCTTTGCGAAAATTAATTAATTAGATTCCATCAGATCCTCGCTATTTTAGTGCAAGCCCATGTCGTGTAAGCTTGTTGGGATCCCCGATTGTACCAGTAAGACAACCGGCACGGTTGGCCTAGTGGTAAGGCGTCTGCGCCGTGATCGGGAGGTCGTGGGTTCGAACCCCGGCCGGGTCATACCTAAGACTTTAAAATTGGCAATCTAGTGGCTGCTCCGCCTGGCGTCTGGCATTATGGGGTTAGTGCTAGGACTGGCTGGTCCGGTGTCAGAATAATGTGACTGGGTGAGACATGAAGCCTGTGCTGCGACTTCTGTCTTGTGTGTGGCGCACGTTATATGTCAAAGCAGCATCGCCCTGATATGGCCCTTCGTGGTCGGCTGGGCGTTAAGCAAGCAAACAAACAAACCAACCAGTAAGACAGTAGACATGACTCATGAAAGCGACGTGGACTAAGCATGATTGCACCGACTTACAGGCCAGACAATGTCGACCAGCCGTGCAGCCTGGGGGTGGAACGGATTCAAACAAGACAGCATTGCCCAGTAATCGGATTGAGCCTTCAAACCCTGTCTCATTCCGTCAACTAGTCTTAGAATGGATGGGACAGTCTTTAAGACGGACTCTTGCCGCGACCAAAGCAATCAGATTTGCCTGTGAGCTTCCTGGGATCCACTGACTACTACAGTGGAACCCCCTTTTAAGACCCCCCAATATAAGACTTCCTCCCTTTGAAGACCTTGTTTTTTTCACATTTTGTGTTGATAAACCCTGCAGATTGACCTCCCTTTGAAGACCTTGTTTTTTTCACATTTTGTGTTGATAAACCCTGTAGATTGACCTCCCTTTGAAGACCTTGTTTTTTTCACATTTTGTGTTGATAAACCCTGCAGATTGACCTCCCTTTGAAGACCTTGTTTTTTCACATTTTGTGTTGATAAACCCTGTAGATTGACCTCCCTTTGAAGACCTTGTTTTTTTTCACATTTTGTGTTGATAAACCCTGTAGATTGACCTCCCTTTGAAGACCTTGTTTTTTCACATTTTGTGTTGATAAACCCTGCAGATTGACCTCCCTTTGAAGACCTTGTTTTTTCACATTGTGTGTTGATAAACCCTGCAGATTGACCTCCCTTTGAAGACCTTGTTTTTTCACATTTTGTGTTGATAAACCCTGTAGATTGACCTCCCTTTGAAGACCTTGTTTTTTCACATTGTGTGTTGATAAACCCTGCAGATTGACCTCCCTTTGAAGACCTTGTTTTTTCACATTTTGTGTTGATAAACCCTGTAGATTGACCTCCCTTTGAAGACCTTGTTTTTTTCACATTTTGTGTTGATAAACCCTGTAGATTGACCTCTCTTTGAAGACCTTGTTTTTTTCACATTTTGTGTTGATAAACCCTGTAGATTGACCTCTCTTTGAAGACCTTGTTTTTTCACATTTTGTGTTGATAAACCCTGTACATTGACCTCCCTTTGAAGACCTTGTTTTTTCACATTTTGTGTTGATAAACCCTGTAGATTGACCTCCCTTTGAAGACCTTGTTTTTTTCACATTGTGTGTTGATAAACCCTGTAGATTGACCTCCATTTGAAGACCTTGTTTTTTTCACATTTTGTGTTGATAAACCCTGTAGATTGACCTCCCTTTGAAGACCTTGTTTTTTCACATTTTGTGTTGATAAACCCTGCAGATTGACCTCCCTTTGAAGACCTTGTTTTTTTTCACATTTTGTGTTGATAAACCCTGTAGATTGACCTCTCTTTGAAGACCTTGTTTTTTCACATTTTGTGTTGATAAACCCTGCAGATTGACCTCCCTTTGAAGACCTTGTTTTTTCACATTGTGTGTTGATAAACCCTGCAGATTGACCTCCCTTTGAAGACCTTGTTTTTTCACATTTTGTGTTGATAAACCCTGTAGATTGACCTCCCTTTGAAGACCTTGTTTTTTCACATTGTGTGTTGATAAACCCTGCAGATTGACCTCCCTTTGAAGACCTTGTTTTTTCACATTTTGTGTTGATAAACCCTGTAGATTGACCTCCCTTTGAAGACCTTGTTTTTTTCACATTTTGTGTTGATAAACCCTGTAGATTGACCTCCCTTTGAAGACCTTGTTTTTTTCACATTTTGTGTTGATAAACCCTGTAGATTGACCTCCCTTTGAAGACCTTGTTTTTTCACATTGTGTGTTGATAAACCCTGTACATTGACCTCCCTTTGAAGACCTTGTTTTTTCACATTTTGTGTTGATAAACCCTGTAGATTGACCTCCCTTTGAAGACCTTGTTTTTTTCACATTGTGTGTTGATAAACCCTGTAGATTGACCTCCATTTGAAGACCTTGTTTTTTCACATTGTGTGTTGATAAACCCTGTAGATTGACCTCCCTTTGAAGACCTTGTTTTTTCACATTTTGTGTTGATAAACCCTGTACATTGACCTCCCTTTGAAGACCTTGTTTTTTCTCATTTTGTGTTGATAAACCCTGTAGATTGACCTCCCTTTGAAGACCTTGTTTTTTCACATTTTGTGTTGATAAACCCTGCAGATTGACCTCCCTTTGAAGACCTTGTTTTTTCACATGTTGTGTTGATAAACCCTGTAGATTGACCTCCCTTTGAAGACCTTGTTTTTATATTTAGTCAAGTTTTGACTAAATATTTTAACATCGAGGGGGAATCGAAACGAGGGTCGTGGTGTATGTGCGTGTGTGTGTGCGTGCGTGCGTGTGTGCGTGTGTGTGTGTGTGTGTGTAGAGCGATTCAGACTAAACTACTGGACCGATCTTTATGAAATTTGACATGAGAGTTCCTGGATATGAAATCCCCGAACGTTTTTTTCAGTTTTTTGATAAATGTCTTTGATGACGTCATATCCGGCTTTTCGTGAAAGTTGAGGCGGCACTGTCACGCCCTCATTTTTCAACCAAATTGGTTGAAATTTTGGTCAAGTAATCTTCGACGAAGCCCGGGGTTCGGTATTGCATTTCAGCTTGGTGGCTTAAAAATTAATTAATGACTTTGGTCATTAAAAATCTGAAAATTGTAAAAAAAAAAAAAAAATTATAAAACGATCCAAATTTACGTTTATCTTATTCTCCATCATTTGCTGATTCCAAAAACATATAAATATGTTATATTCGGATTAAAAACAAGCTCTGAAAATTAAATATATAAAAATTATTATCAAAATTAAATTGTCCAAATCAATTTAAAAACACTTTCATCTTATTCCTTGTCGGTTCCTGATTCCAAAAACATATAGATATGATATGTTTGGATTAAAAACACGCTCAGAAAGTTAAAACAAAGAGAGGTACAGAAAAGCGTGCTATCCTTCTTAGCGTAACTACTACCCCGCTCTTCTTGTCAATTTCACTGCCTTTGCCATGAGCGGTGGACTGACGATGCTACGAGTATACGGTCTTGCTGAAAAATGGCAGCTACTTGACTAAATATTGTATTTTCGCCTTACGCGACTTGTTTCACATTTTGTGTTGATAAACCCTGTAGATTGACCTCCCTTTGAAGACCTTGTTTTTTCACATTTTGTGTTGATAAACCCTGTAGATTGACCTCCCTTTGAAGACCTTGTTTTTTCACATTTTGTGTTGATAAACCGTGTAGATTGACCTCCCTTTGAAGACTCCCTCCTTGTACGACCTTCTTTTATCAGATTGTTGATGGTCTTAAACTTAAAAAGGGGTTCCACTGTTCCATTTCCCTTCTCTCGTATTTCTTCTCGTGGTTTGCACAAAGCAGGCAGTACTTCATCCCCTTTCTCTCTAGCCCTGTCTCGGTCACGGAAGCGCGTGACCGGATGCACGTGAAGTCCGTGTCACGAGGATTGATTCTCGGTGGCAGCACATTGTCTCTGGCAGCCTGGGAAGATGGACTGAGTTTTGGGTGGTTAGGGGTGGAGGGGGGGGGGGGCGGTGTCTTTTCTTTGGCAGACAAGCATGATTGATATCCAGGTTTCCCAATTGCTTCGTTTCCGGCCGATTTATGTGGAGCTCGTGATGCGCACAAAAAATATTGGCGGTCTAGAAGTGTCGTCTGCGCAATGATCGCGGCGGCGCCCGCGGCTTTCTTGACCGCCAAGGACGACCGCGCACGTTGTGATACGTCATTCGTTAGACCTCAATTCTTGCATTACTGGATTGATGAGCTCGTGGGAGTCTTTGGGGTTGAAGTGTGTTGTGGGGCTGTCAGCTTGCTGTGTGTGGCAGACACAGGAGATCCTTGCATGACAGGATGAATTGGTGGGTGACGGAATGAGAGAGGAAGAAGCCGGGGATGTGTGGGGACATGCGATGCACGGCGAGCAATCAATTGAATGGGAGGAGCATGGTGCATTACTAGACCAATACAGGGCGGAGGGGCACGGCGAGCAATCAATTGAATGGGAGGAGCATGATGCATTACTAGACCAATACAGGGCGGAGGTGCACGGCGAGCAATCAATTGAATGGGAGGAGCATGATGCATTACCAGACCAATACAGGGCGGAGGGGCACGGCGAGCAATCAATTGAATGGGAGGAGCATGATGCATTACTAGACCAATACAGGGCGGGGGTGCACGGCGAGCAATCAATTGAATGGGAGGAGCATGATACATTACTAGACCAATACAGGGCGGAGGGGCACGGCGAGCAATCAATTGAATGGGAGGAGCATGATGCATTACTAGACCAATACAGGGCGGAGGGGCACGGCGAGCAATCAATTGAATGGGAGGAGCATGATGCATTACTAGACCAATACAGGGCGGAGGTGCACGGCGAGCAATCAATTGAATGGGAGGAGCATGATGCATCACTAGACCAATACAGGGCGGAGGTGCACGGCGAGCAATCAATTGAATGGGAGGAGCATGATGCATTACTAGACCAATACAGGGCGGAGGGGCACGAACAGAAAGTGGGTGCCACTCCAGCGGGTGACAACAAACCGCGGGGTCTGATTCCTTGAAATGACAACATATCTCAATTTCAACCAATCCAGCACCGCGGTTGGCTCCCACCCGGTGGGTAACCTTTTCGTGCAGCTCGGCCCTGTTGCCCCCTTGGCTAGTTTATCAGCAGTGCAGCTCGGCCCTGTTGCCCCCTTGGCTATTTTATCAGCAGTGCAGCTCGGCCCTGTTGCCCCCTTGGCTAGTTTATCAGCAGTGCAGCTCGGCCCTGTTGCCCCCTTGGCTAGTTTATCAGCAGTGCAGCTCGGCCCTGTTGCCCCCTTGGCTAGTTTATCAGCAGTGCAGCTCGGCCCTGTTGCCCCCTTGGCTAGTTTATCAGCAGTGCATCTCTGCAGAGGTCTGGGACATAATGCTGCTTTTATTGCAAATACTCATGCATTGATGGTATTTTCTGTGCTTGGTTGGGTTTGATTTTGAATTAAAAAAACCACTGAGGGTTCATTGTTAGATGTTAGCCAATTCTCACGCTAGGAGTATAGGAGAGTGAGTACTGAGTATTTCAGCCCAAAACAAGGAATATTTATCTCGACAGCACAAGTTAAGAATACATCCCAGCAGCTTTTGTTCTATGCCATGGCGCGAGTGTCCTTTGACACACATGTTCCTTTTGGATGACAGTCCTCACTCACTTTTGGCGCGTTCTGAACAGACTAATCTATGACAGCGTAGTCATAAAAATGACGAGAGATTAGGACAGCACTTTCGGAAAAATTTGTGTACGTGTGTCCATAAACATTTCTCTCACGTGAACAACATAGCCTCTTTGCTCGTTGTGTACAGACAATGGATATGACATGCTGTCGGTAACAGCGGGTTGTCCGTCATCCGGTTGTAGCGGCCATTAGGGACGGGTTGTTGCATTTGATGTGCCTCATTTGTCTGAGCACAACGGTGCCAGATGGCGGAAGCACATGCTTGTTGTCAGACGCCAGAGACGGATGGTCTTTCGCGTGTTGTAGTGCGATGGTACTACTTACGAAGCGCTTAGAGCTGTGTATCCGGACTTGTGCTATAGACAAGTTATTTATTATTTTTATTAGTAGTACTACTACGGTCAAAGATTTCCTACTGTTACGGTTCATTTGGCTAGCTCGACAGTCATTTTGAAGGGGATGAGAATCAAATTAAAACGTTCTTTGTTCGTACAATTGGCGTGTATTTATTTTATTTTAAATAATAACTGTCCTGACTTGGCAAGACAAACAGGAATAATCGATTGCTTTTCTTCAGATTTCTACATGCTCTGCTGTCCTTACAGCTGTTTTGTTCACGATTAGGGCATGTCCACTCTTCTTTTTGTTTTCCTTTCGCAAATTTGACATTGCACTGCATGCAAAAGAAATGTAACTAGTGCACGAGGTGCTTCCAGCGAGTGCTCCGCTAATGTAATCCGCATCGACAGCTATTGCCCAGTGGAATTAGCACAATTTGCCGGTGCTGATGTGTGCGCACAGTGACCGTCGGTTCCGTAACGACCATGGCTCAACGCATAGCTGGCATTGCGACCTAAGTGGATGCAGGCTGATGGGAAAGTAATCGCCTCAAGCCAGTCAGTGTCCAGCTTGGTCTAGTCTAGCCAGCCGGTCACTTTTAACGCAGCCTACATCGATAACGTCGTCCACATCAATCAATCGCTACCGCCGCCGCCGCACTCCCACCAGCGTCGCTACAACGACGAGAGCCAATTCCTCTGTTTCTTTCCGGCCAGACCAGTAGATAGATCAGAGTGTGGGTGTGAGAGTCAGTGTCGGTTTGTGTCCTCCTCTCTGTACCGCCCTCGCCACTGACACAGGCACACTCCCTCCTACCTTCGCTACACGCACTAATGGCATCTTGATGGCTGGCTTCTGAAACCGCCCTTTTTATGGGGCAAGGGGTGTGCTTTCAACTTTTTTGTGTGTGGCCTTCGTCAGTCTGTGTCCTGTGACGGCGGTTACTCGAGTCTGTTAACTGTGTCGGTCCCTCTGCTCGTGCCCCTTGAAAGGTGATTCCTGGAGACTTACATGCAGTGTGGTTTGCGTTTCATTTCAACCTGTGAAAAGAATTCTGAGGTATTGCTTCACTGATTTATTAAGACGTTACCTAGCCTGTGTCAGTTCCGTGTCTGCGGGAAGGCGATTCCTGGTGATTTATAGTGTGGTGTGCGCTTAATCTCATTGTGAGTGATGCTTTTTGACACTTCAACACATGTGAACTCTATGGAGGTATTGCTTCCGGTTGAGGACACAATCATGCGAACAGTCCGTAGGTATCACCAGAGACTGTAGAGTACACAGAGACGCTTCATTCGGCGCTGAAAATTGAAACAGGAAGCCCCGTGGCGCCACCACGCGGAAACATGTAAAAACCTACTTTCCCTTTCCACAGCAGTAGCGATATCGTGCAGCACAACCATGGCCGCACCAAAAAGAAAACACAGCGGGGCATGGTCTTTGGCCATCAATTGCTCAAACTCACATGCCAAAGGCTTCAGGATGTTCAAATTTCCTGAGGAAGAGAGCAAGTGAGGATTGTTTTTTTGTTTTTTTTCTCTCGTTAAATGTCGGAAAATCAGTAAAAAGCCTGTAGCGTCGAACTGCGCGTATTCTACCAGAACAGAGAAAACACACACTGTAGGCCTACACAAGCTCAACAATGTGATTGCGCAGTTGTTTAATTAACATCAGGCTTAATTTTGTTTTGAAGGACAACTGAACAATTGATTCTATTCTTCGTCCAAGCGCAAAAGTCGAAAACTTCTCAAACTAGAATACTTGTGACGATGCTGTTCAAAGTGTCATCCAGTCGGTCCGTACCTCGTTAATTCATCTCAATTCATGTGTGTGTGTGTGTGTGTGTGTGTGTGTGTGTGTGTGTGTGTGTGTGTGTGTGTGTGTGTGTGTGCGTGCGTGCGTGTGTGTGTGTGTGTGTGTGTGTGTGTGTGTAACTGACTCAGAGAGAGAGAGAGAGAGAGAGAGAGAGAGAGAGAGAGAGAGAGAGAGAGAGAGAGAGAGAGAGAGAGAGAGAGAGAGAGAGAGAGAGAGAGACAATGACAATGACAATGACACTGAATCTTTATTTTTCGAGGGTGACAAGAATAAGCATAGATATGCTTTTTTGCATCTGGCCCTCACTCTAAAGAGGGACTAAACTATTTTACTATAACTATGACTAGGAAAAAAAGAGAGAGAGAGAGAGAGAGAGAGAGAGAGAGAGAGAGAGAGAGAGAGAGAGAGAGAGCTTTCTGAACAAGAAAGAAGCAACCGATAAGAAATAAGACAATCATCGATCGATCAAGATTCTTTAATTAAAGTCAGCTAGGTCACAATAATGTTGTTTAAGTTGCTGTATTTTACAGTTTTCCTTACATGATAATTTCTTAGCACCGTGCAATTGACTACCCATTTCACTTTAGAGGTGCTGGGACGACGCCAAGTTGACTAAATGCCTTAGTTACCGATTTGACCGGGAACTATTTCGTTAACGATTTATTCCTGACATATTTTCTCAGGCTTAAGTGACCATGTATACAGTATGTATTTGTATTTGACTAAAACACACAAAAATAACGACGGTTAGTTCGTGAAAAGACACTGACTTGAATCATGTTTGCATAACTACAGCGATGCAGCGGGTATTGCCGCCTAAGTAAATTTGATTTAATTTTAATCTACACCATTTTCTGCGGTGTTTTTATGGTCATTTAAAAAGGATGTTCACAAACAAACATATTTTTTCGTTCAGTTACTTTTTGCAGCACTGTCAGCCGGACAGAACAGACAGTATGTTAATATAAACGTGATATAAACACAGCCGACAGCAGCCGCAAAACGCGAACTTCCTTGTGCGGCAGGGAGTGGCTCTTTTCCCGCGCGCTGGCTGGCCGGTCTCACTTTCGCACCGCAGCGCAAAGAAGGATGAAGCGTCTCTGTATACTCTATAGTCTCTGGTATCACTTCAGTTTTGAGAATTTGGCTGACCGTAGCAGTAAATCTAGGCCTTCCTGGTTGCTGTACTAGTGGCGGAAATGTATTTCGGTCTGACCAGTGGCGTTTAATGCTGGACACTTGATAGCTGCTGTAATCATCCTTTGTGGTTGAGGTGTGGATGTTGTGTTAGTAGCGCCTTGCCTTATTTGTCATTCTGTTTTTAAGACCAACTGTCCAATATTTAGTGTCGGAGGTTGATGACACTGATGCTGTGTGTGTGGGTATGGATGTGTGTGTGTGTGTGTGAGAGAGAGAGAGAGAGAGAGAGAGAGAGAGAGAGAGAGAGCACGGACGGACACACAGACGGACGGACGGACAAAGATATTTTAATTCTCAGTCTGTATAGTGAGTGAGTGAGTGACCTTCACGTGTGAATAACACGCCAAAAGTAGCGTGTGTGTGAGAAGCGTGCTTGTTTACACTAGTGCTGGGGATACAGGGCAGTTTGTGCGGACGTGACTTCACGATTGTCTATTCTGGTCACTGTCCAGCTTCTGTTGGTGGAGGATGTCCTCGTAATATGGTGTGAAAAAGTACTGCTTGTTCCATCCACCCCACATCCCATCCCACCTTCCAAAAGAGGTTGTTTCTCTTGAGAACTTTTAAACATACTGTTTTATACTTTTATCAACAATTGTTGTTTTACAACAGACTCGCAAAAAGAAGGCGTACTTAGTAATGAAACTGCAGATGGTTTAAACAAGACTTTATTCAATTTTTATCGTGAAATAAAAAACATAACTATGGCATTTAGGATTTCTCACTCAAGCATAGTGCTTAATTTGAGCAAGCCTTACTGCAGATAAAGCCGAACAACTGAATAGAAAGACGAAAGCACTGATTGAATAGCTCCCTTCAATAGTTAGATAATTGTACGGCCATATTATCGTGGAAGCGTAGACAGCCGATTTTCTCCCCACGCCAAGTTGGCTGCTGTCTTCCGTCTTCGGTGGTTGAGGTTCTTACTCAGGGTTGCCTCCTCCCCAAGAGTAGCTGCCTTGCTGGGCTGTCGAGTCCACTCTACCCGGGTTTGTTGTCGAAGTTTTCCTTCTCGTAGCCTTTGCCTTTCCCAAGGCGCACACAAGGCAGTGCGGGTTTTGAAATCGGAGTTGTCCTTCTCCTAGATGAGCGACCATCCAAGGTTGACGAGCCCCATCTGCCCGAAGCAGCTGGTTTTAAGGCGCCAGGGACCCGCCTGCATCCCTTCTCCTGTTAGTCGAAGACAGGGCCCGCCACGTGAAGGGGGTACATCACGAAGCGTCCCGGTACCGAAGCGTCCCGGTACCGAAGCGTCCCGGTGCCGAAGCGTCCCGGTACCGAAGCGTCCCACTATAACGCGTCACAGGGGTACCGGGACGCTTTGGTACCGGGACGCTTCGGGACGCTCCCGCGCAGTAGGGCACGAAGCGTCCCGGTGCCGAAGCGTCCCGGTGCCGAAGCGTCCCGGTACCAGTCACCACGCACATCCTCGGCTCGCATGCCAATGTATTTATAAAGCAAAGGGAATGCCTGTAATTCACACAGAGCAATCACTTGGTCTTAAACGTGCACAAGACAAAAACTGTCATACTGGGGGAGCGAGCCAGTCTGAAGAGTACTCGGGTCCAGCGCGAGCGTTTTTTATTACCCAAATGAACCCAAACAAACCCAAATTAACCCAAATGATACAATTTAAAAGTCGGAGGCAGAACTGAAAAGACTTTTTCCGACGCTCACGCTTAGTGAAGCCAGAAAGCGTGTGTGATAACAGACATATCCCTCTTGTGAACAGAAGCCTCCGGACTTTTCCCCCGAACTTGTCCACACGGGTACAGTATTTCTAAATTGGTGTAATGTGAGTACAGATCTAAAGTAAAGTTGGGGAAAAGTTGGGCAAAAAGTGATTTTTTTTTACCGAGAGCAAATCAAGGTCTGTGCAAAATTAAAAAAATCAGTGAAGTTAAGGTCAAATCAAGGTCAAGATTAAATTTAAAAAAAATAAATATGGTTAGTCAAGTCAAGATCAAATCAAGGTCAACAAGGGCGGATCTGGGGGGGGGGGGTTACACGGGTTACGTAACCCCCCCCCCCACCCCCCCAAAAAAGAGGTAATTTATTGGCTCAGGATGCACCAGATAGCTCTATTTTTCTTCTTTGGATAAAAAAAAATTCCGGGGGGGGCATGCCCCCGGACCCCCCTAGAGGCTTAGGCGCTGTCAACTTGTATCTTCGTTTAACTTGTATCTTGGTCAAGGTTTAAAAAAAAAAAAGTCTAAGTCCTGTGACGCGTTATAGTGGGACGCTTCGGTACCGGGACGCTTTGGTACCGGGACGCTTCGGTACCGGGACGCTTTGGTACCGGGACGCTTCGGTACCGGGACGCTTTGGTACCGGGACGCTTCGGGGTGTCCCCCGTGAAGGCCAGGAGCTGGATTTGACTGTCAGAGGTGTTTGGAGACACGAAGCCATATGGAGCATTTCTTGGGAAGTAGGCGCTTATCTCTACTTCCACCCCGGCATAACAGTCCTTGGGCCCCAATATTTAATTTTATTTTATTATCAACGTGGTCGTATTATACTTATAGCTGTGCTAAAACTCACGTCAGCCGTGACCACGAGTTTCAAAGCGACCGTACCTTGCAGTGCAGTGACCTGTGATTAAATCCAAGTCCGCGGCATGTAAAGTTGTCAGATTGACAGGTAGATCTTGTCAGTTGCATCACCATCACCCCTTGAGGCCCTGACCGCAATACCGTGGTGTCAACACCCATACCGCGAGGCTATCGACACACACTCCCCAAGGTCATCAAAACAAGTCTCTCGCACGCTTATGTTAGGCTACAGTGGGACCCTCCTTGTAAGACCCTGATTTAAAGGCTGCCGTATTCGTAGCGTTCATTAATAATTCATATTGTTTACATGTGCCAATAATGTTATAAAACTGTATCTAAGGGGATATAATAACGATTGGCTGTAGCCTGTAGCTTTCGAACACAGAAAAAATTATTTCAGTATTGCAAAGTGGTGTTGATAGTGTCGAATGTAAACAGAACAGTCTCAAAGTGAAAGTGGATGTTTTCCGGAAATTGCGAAGTTAACAAGAATACAGAAAAGCGCGCTTTCCTGCTCAGCACAATACGCTACCGCGCTAATCTGGCGTGTCAATATCACTACGTTTTGCACGTGGAAGGTGAGCGATTTCCTTCACGCGGGGATTGACGAAGCTGTACTGTCTGTGTTGACGGTCTAAAAATAGCACAACACCTGGAGAACTGTTGCAAAACATAGCAATAAAGAATTAATTATTTCTCGTAATTGGTAAGGACTTCAAACCTAAAACTTTGCAGGAAGCTTAATTTATACATCCCCGCAACGATGGGAAAAGCCCTGGAAGTAATTAAAGTAATTAAATAGGACTATGTCAGCCTTTAAGTGCTGTTCACATGTCAGCCTTTAAGTGCTGTTCACATGTCAGCCTTTAAGTGCTGTTCACATGGCAGCCTTCAAGTGCTGTTCACATGGCAGCCTTTAAGTGCTGTTCACATGGCAGCCTTTAAGTGCTGTTCACATGTCAGCCTTTAAGTGCTGTTCACATGGCAGCCTTTAAGTACTGTTCACATGGCAGCCTTTAAGTGCTGTTCACATGGCAGCCTTTAAGTGCTGTTCACATGGCAGCCTTTAAGTGCTGTTCACATGGCAGCCTTTAAGTGCCGTTCACATGGCAGCCTTTAAGTGCTGTTCACATGTCAGCCTTTAAGTACTGTTCACATGTCAGCCTTCAAGTGCTGTTCACATGTCAGCCTTTAAGTACTGTTCACATGGCAGCCTTTAAGTGCTGTTCACATGGCAGCCTTTAAGTACTGTTCACATGGCAGCCTTTAAGTGCTGTTCACATGGCAGCCTTTAAGTGCTGTTCACATGTCAGCCTTTAAGTGCTGTTCACATGGCAGCCTTTAAGTGCTGTTCACATGGCAGCCTTTAAGTGCTGTTCACATGGCAGCCTTTAAGTGCTGTTCACATGTCAGCCTTTAAGTGCTGTTCACATGGCAGCCTTTAAGTGCTGTTCACATGGCAGCCTTTAAGTGCTGTTCACATGGCAGCCTTTAAGTGCTGTTCACATGTCAGCCTTTAAGTGCTGTTCACATGGCAGCCTTTAAGTGCTGTTCACATGTCAGCCTTCAAGTGCTGTTCACATGGCAGCCTTTAAGACCTCCCCCTTGTAAGACCCTTTCTTTTCTCTCCAGATTTTAGTGTCTGTAAATTTTCCTCCATTTTAAGACTTCGTTCCGTTGAGTACCTGATTTTCTATCATTGTTTTTGAGGTCGTAAAAGGGAGTTGCACAATCTATACAGGTTACTTTACCGTCATTCTCACACTGTGCTGCACAATCTATACAGGTTACTGTACCGTCATTCTCACACTATGCTGCACAATCTATACAGGTTACTGTACCGTCATTCTCATACTATGCTGCACAATCTATACAGGTTACTGTACCGTCATTCTCACACTATGCTGCACAATCTATACAGGTTACTGTACCGTCATTCTCATACTATGCTGCACAATCTATACAGGTTACTGTACCGTCATTCTCACACTATGCTGCACAATCTATACAGGTTACTGTACCGTCATTCTCACACTATGCTGCACAATCTATACAGGTTACTGTACCGTCATTCTCACACTATGCTGCACAATCTATACAGGTTACTGTACCGTCATTCTCACACTATGCTGCACAATCTATACAGGTTACTGTACCGTCATTCTCACACTATGATGCACAATCTATACAGGTTACTGTACCGTCATTCTCACACTATGCTGCACAATCTATACAGGTTACTGTACCGTCATTCTCACACTATGCTGTGTGTGTTTGCCAGCGAGTCTTTTCTGTTCGAGCACACTCGAGACTTGTTTGGAGTGGGTGTGTCAATTTCAAATACTCCGTAGTCTCTCTCTCTATATATAAATATGTGTGTGTGTGTGTATGGTGTAGGATTCGTAGGTACATTCTAAGTGTATCGCGGTCACGTCTTGTGCGTATTGACATCGATCTGTCGGTCCAGGTGTTCAAATCTGTCGCCTTTTTGTGATGAATGACAAAGATATTTACCTTCGCGAGTACTAAACAGCCAAGTGTGAAGCGTACGTAGAGCTCTTGAGGCGAAGAGGTGATAGACGTGTGATTATCACTGTCGTTTCAAATGGGTAAACTGCATAGCGAACTTTAGAATTTGAGAGCGACCAAAGAATGTTTCAATGAAACTCAAGTCAAACCCGTGAGACTGCATGAAACAAAAGCTGTGACTCAAGACTCGAAGATGTTACTGTTCTTATAAAAACAAGGAAAATCGCCCCGCAATTTGATGTTGGAAGTAAGAATGTGTTCAGTTTACGCTGATGTCGTTTTCAAGCGAGGAGGACGGACGCGCGAAAGAAGGAATGTTTGAGTGCTAGACAGCTTGTTGTTCACTGTGGATGTTTCCCACAGGAGGCAGAAACACTCTTTTCGGGGAAGGTGAGGGGGTTACTATGTTAACAATCTTCTTTGAACAGAGGAAGAGCAGAGACGAAATGTAGAGAATAGAGTGATAGGCGTTCACGTCGTTTCATCTTGGAAGTCGCCGCAGCTTTAGGGTCAGTTCGCACATTGCACGCCTGAAAGTGGCGAGTAGAAACATGTAACTGGCGAGTAGAAATGTTCATCTGCGAGTAAAGTTGCTGAACCAAATTGTTGATTTGGCTAGTAAAGTTTGCTCTCTGGCTAGTACATTTTCATAATCACTAGCCAAAGGCTACTACACAATTTTTTGGACTTTTAGGGCTGCATTGTATTGCGATATTTATAGGAACAATTGCGAAACAGAAGGAATGTGAAGAATAGATTGATCGGCTTTGGCGAAGGTGTTAATAGCACTAACAACTGACAATTACACTCATCGGGCCAAGGAAGAAAGCGAACTCGCAATAAACGGACGGTAAATGTAGAGGTTAATGACAGCTAAGCCGCAGCTGTGCTGTCGCTGTGGTAAGTAGGGCAGAAATAATAAAAGCGGCTGAATAATGAAATAGAATTCATTACTTGGTCAACCGCAAAGTTCAACTCGGTGCACAGCTGTTATTGAGTGTTGTCACATCTTCCACAAGTCAGGCGGATGTCAGTGTGTTACGGAGGGTTTTATTTTTTTGTAAATATCCTACTAAATGTGTGTGTTAATGCACGATTCCTTCGATAAAAATGAACAAAATATTTCATATGTAGTAGTTTAATTCTTGTCATGTTGTTAGCCATGGTTTAGATTATTCTTGTCATCAGTACAGTCACGGTTCTATTGTTACAAAACCGCTCATTCATTAATCAGGCTATCGACAAAAATCAATCAAATGGCTTCTTCGGGCAGTAACCGGACTATTGTCAGTCGGCCGTAGTGCTGCTACACACTACATAATTCAGATTGTGCTACACTCTGGTAAAGCCTTTCTTTGAACTGCGAAACAGAATAACGAATATAAATTCATGTCAGGCGTATAACCCCCTCAAGCTATTCCGGGCATCTGGCTATACCGACGAGCGTGGGCCATAGCATAAAGTGTACTTGTGTTATTCGAGACCACACGCCGAAATCCGTTGGGACCTTTGAAATGTTATGCTGTGTGAGGTATTAGCGCTATGTGCCTTTGTTTTATATTTAGTCAAGTTTTGTTGTTGGTGCTGTGGTGTTTGGCGGAGGTTTTACACTGGTGTGGCTTGGCTTTTGTGTAGCAGTGCGCCAAACACAATGAAACATTGACCGGCGAATATCAGACAGAATGAAACAATAACTGGCATATGTCAGACACAATGAAACATTGACCGGCGAATATCAGACAGAATAAAACAATAACTGGCATATGTCAGACACAATGAAACATTGACTAATGAGAGTCGGACATAATAATATTTATTTATATATCGACTGACAAAAATCAGACACAATTAAGGATTGCCAGACAAAATTCAGACAGAACGAATTGTTAATCAGCGAAAGTCATGCAAAGTGAAAGGCTGACCGTAATGACATTTATCGACTTGCTGAGCAACCAGTGACTGAAATTATGAACACCCATGCAAGAGCGATGCGGAATTGTTCTTTGTCCGTTCTCATAACTATGATTGGCAGTAGAAGGTTTATAGTTTGACACTGACACGAGCAGAGACAAAGTAAGTTATAAATCGTTCGCTGGCGACACAGCTTCTGACTAATAAATCTGGTAGAATGGCCGCAGCGGATACATTTCTTTCCTTCATTCCCCCGCTATTACCCCCCCCCCCCCCCCCCTTGTTTTGATGTTGTAAGAGCAGAGACAGTATCGTCAGCCGGTCAGTTCGCGTGGTGACAGCGTCCCGCATAACTCACCATGGTTACCGGTCCGCCTCAGCAACTGACCAACAGAGCCGGTGTTGTGTCCCCAGTTGTGTCACATTTTCTCTCTGCTGTAACCAAACGCCACACTATAGTGGTGAGGCAGGTTTCTGTCCCACACATTCAGTGCACAGTGCAACGTACAGCGTGTCGCAGGCGTAATCATAATCCAGAGGTGGGTTTGTGATATATATATTTTGTAGCTGAAGCGTTATTTGCATTTCAAGTGCAAACAGTTGTGCAGCGAAGCTTGTGTGTGGTTCAGTAAGCGTGTGGAGACGTGTGCTTCATGCTTCAGTTGGGGTAATGTGAGGGCGTGCGGAGTTGCGTCTTGTTGATAGAGGGTGTGTAATCCAGAAAGGATATTCAATTTCAGATTAAAACAAATAGTGGATTTGTGATTCAGTACTAGACTGTCAGTGATAATAAAGTTGTGCAGTAATAAGTGGCTCCGTCATTATACCAGATAATCATTCCGTCGGGAAATCGCGAAGAGGATTCAGCTTCCTTGTCTTTTCTTGGTAGCACTTCAGTCATCATGCAGAATGAGCGGTCTCTGTATCCGGTGAAAGGAAGTAACTATCAGCAGCAGCATTGGTCTTTCCCACATCCGTACCACAGTAGACAACAATAGTGACAACAGAGAGACCAAAAAGCAATGTACTCACGTTAAAATGACGAACACGGAACGAATAACAGCGACGTTTCGACCTAAGGGTCTTGACGTCGCTGTTATTCGTTCCGTGCTCGTCATTTTAACGTGAGTACATTGCTTTTTGGTCTCTTTATTGTTCCCTCTCACGTGCAGTCGCCATTGTTTAATAGTGACAACGTTTTTTTCTGGCAAAGTCGCATGTCGTTCCAAAGGGTAAGCATAATTCCATTGTCCAACTCGGCCTGATTGCAGATTGGGAATCGACCCCATGACCGTGTGTTGTGTTCGGTGTCGGGTCACACAAGCCTGTTCAGTGGAGGCTCTGGGTCGCGTGTGATGTGGAGACTGGCTGGTGCAACACGGTGTTTTCGCCTTCACCTTTGAAAAGACTGTCAAGCTGTCTGCTGTGGGATAAATACAGTCTTTGTTTTCCTGTCAGACCTAGTTCTCTTTTGGACGTGCAGCGTCTGACGCCCTGTGTACGTTGAACATGTAGGTCATGGGCGAGACAGGGAAAGAAGAGCGAATATTTTGTGTTACTATTGACGCAACAACTGGTCAGTAAACCGTTAGTGTAGCCCCACTTTAACTCAACTTCCTGTTGGACGTCAACAGAACGGGTGACCTTATGTTATAGCTGTTTTCTTTGTCAGTAGTGCTCTAAACGTCAAAAGTCGTCAACAGCTCAGCTGATTCTTTCTGACCCGTTAGTTTGTAGCTGATGCTTAAAACATCAATAGTCACCACTGTAACCAAAAATGGAGGACTTGGAATCGGGCCAGAAGACGATGAATTCAATTAGACGTTTGCATTCAACAACACAAATCAAAGGAAAACTGATGAAATGTCTTCCTTAATTGAAACTAGTTCACATGCACATATTGATTAGACTTTTGTGGACTGGCGCACTGTTATTTAATAAATCTCCAAAGGCAGACTCACAGTTGTAAAATTGTAGGAAGACAGAACCAACCGGGACGAGTGTGATCGTGTGTTTGCAGTAGTATTTTTGCATTGACTGGCTATTATTCACTGTTTGCCTTAGGCTTCGTTCGCGTAAGAGGAATGTTTCAAAGACGTGAGGAGCTTTCCATGGTGACAAGAAGTCGTCCCTATCGCACGGTGGTATCAGTAGGGTAGGGTTCCCTGGTGGTTGTGCCCAATCTGAGTCTACTTCTACCTGTTACCTTGATGGGAGTAATACGTTGTGAAGCTCGGGCCAGCTTGTCTTCTTGTAGCTGCACTCATTTCGTGAAGACCTTTTCATTTTAGGATGACTTTTTTGTAAACCCAATTCCAAATATCATCAATAACTTCGATGACCAACTTTTCTTATTTCAATGCCATGTTATTGATGATACTTTGAAAGTGACAGTTTGTGAAACAGCAGGTGTGACTTCGAATAGATGTTGTTTAATGCCATAATTTCTAACCTCCAAGTTGAAGATCTCTGTGAAGCTCTGTAAAACTTTCTGCAAGTGTTACTTCAATGAAAACAGCTTTGCAAGTTCCGTCTTTCATCTGCTCATCGTGATAGTTTCTTGAAACACCTGTTTAACCTGTATAATGATAGCACAATATCAGAGACGTAGAGACATTGTGTGTCTCTGATATTTATGATATCAACCTCTCTCTGTAACTTTGATGACGATAGCATACGACCCCAATCGCTGTCTGTAAACGTTGATGACGATAGCATACGACCCCAATCGCTGTCTGTAAACGTTGATGACGATAGCATACGACCCCAATCGCTGTCTGTAAACGTTGATGACGATAGCATACGACCCCAATCGCTGTCTGTAAACGTTGATGACGATAGCATACGACCCCAATCGCTGTCTGTAAACGTTGATGACGATAGCATACGACCCCAATCGCTGTCTGTAAACGTTGATGACGATAGCATACGACCCCAATCGCTGTCTGTAAACGTTGATGGTGATGGTTTCGTATCGCCTTGATGGTTTCAAGTTCATCGACATTGCCGACAAGCCCACTTTGCAGCCCCTAGCAGACCATCAACATCTCCATTTATCTGAAGGAGGAGGACACGGGTGGCGGTGATGGGGGAGCATGTGGCGTGGTTCCTGCTGCGCTCTCAGGGACTGAATCATCGCGGAGGTTTATTATCACACGACTTATCACCGCGGTGTTTTCATTATCATGGAACTTATCAGTCGTCTTCCTGCTACCGTGTGCCACGGGTCCCAGGGAGGCAGCAGTGTTTGCAAAACACAAACTTTGCTGATATACATATACGCAGGGCGGTTTTGGAGCAAATGAATCATTTTCTTGTTTGTGGACAAAGTGTTGGTATTGCGCTGCGGCTATCACGTGTGAAATTCTATAGCACTTCTGTTTCATCGTGAGAAGGGATGTTTTTTGAGCATTTGTTGTTGTGGCCAAAGATGTTGTAGTATCTGTTTCTTTGACAAAGATCGTCTTTGAGGAAAAACAGAAGATTAGCATGATTATTGAAGTGCATCATTTTCTGGTTGTGGATAAAAAGTGTTGATTTCGCGATGAACCATAATTGTCCATAGCTCTTCTGTTTCGACGTGAGAGGTTTTTTATTTTAGTATTTTTTCTTGAGACAGAGGATTTTATCATGTTTATTTATTTAGCATAGGTTGTTTTGGGGTGAAAACAGAAGACTGCTATGGAAAAATTGTTCTTGTTTGTGGACAAAGTGTTGTCTTTGTTGCTCTTCTGTTTCACTTTGTGGAAAGACGATTGTTATTGTGACCGAAGATTTTGACAAACATATTTATCTAGGACATATAGGTTTTGGGCAGAACAAGAAGGCTGAGATGAACTTGTGACTAATATTATGGGCGTGGCTGCTGAAATCTACCGTGTTAGCCGTTTGTTATTGTAACCAAAGAATGTGTAATACTTGTGTATTTAGTACACAGATTGTATTCGGCAAAAACAGAAGGCTCAGATATACTTCTGATTAATATTGTGGGCGTGGGTGCTGAACACTGCCATGTTAGCCGTGATGAGATGTCGCTCCAGACTCAGCGAAGAAAGGTTTTGAAACTATTGTGTGGATGGCATAGCTTCTGGTGAATCTGGTATGGTAACACGGCCTTAGCTAACGAGGTTTTCAACACGTTATAACCAGCCTACAGACATATTGATTTGTAACTCGAAAAAGTCGATTTTATTTTGGTCTCAGGGAGTGTGGCAACTGGAAACGTTCACTGCACAGTAAACGGCACAGCTGAGCCATTGTTACGAGGTGTTCATAAAATTAACATCATACGCAATTCGTCAAAATTGTGCTTCTCCTAAAACAGGATATTTGTTTGGCTTAGTCGAACGGAAAAGTGATTTATAATCAGGTGTCCTGTTTAAGGAACCAACGCTGATGGTTAAGGTACACCAGGAATTGAATTTCAAGTAGCAGCTATTTTGTCACATATAGAGGGTGGTAAAGTTTGAGGATTCTGTCACCGTAACTCTCACGATTGGTAATGTATCACACATAACACCGGCTAGGACACGCGTTAGTCTAATCCAAACAGACGTAGGCTTTGTGGCAGTAATCCTATACTAAACATAACGTTCAAGGTCCCTATGAACTGGGAGCACGGGTCAAAATAGGCGAAGTGACCTGGGTACTACGTAGAGGTTACATGCCGAGTCTCAGTGATTATTAAAAATAATGGTCGAAGTTAGCGGATCATGAAAAATGCGAGCTTCAGCGAGCTTTTTCATGACCGCGAACTGAGACCATTAGTTTTAATAATCACTGAGACGAGGTGTGTAACCTCTTTATTCCTCCTTTCTTCAGTTATTCCAAAAAAACAGGAGTTTTTGTGCGAAAGTTTGATCGAATCCGAATCACTCAACCAGTCAACCTGCGCAGGCGATCGATTAATGCGCGGTTGTATAGTTCCGTGCAAATCATTCCATTCTGTTAACACTTCTTTTCAGTTTCCCTGTTTTGGACTAAAATCAAGTACACAGATATGCTGTTATTCTGCTGTGGCGGTAAAGGCAGATATTGTGTGTTCTGTTTATGTTTTAGTATCGCTTAGTAAATGTTCTTTCGTCAAATGGGACTAGCAGACGAACTTTTGCACCCGTGTTCCAACGTTAATTACTGTATGAAGTTCAGTTTTCTGGGGAAAATAGTGTATGAAACCGCTTTATGTTGTTTAAATTGATGAGATGTGTGCATTTGGTTGCGTGTGATCTGTTTATAAAATGAAATATTGTTGAAAACTGACCGTCGGATTGCAGTCAGTGTTGTCGAAGAAACTGCGTTAAAAGAAGGGGAACTACTCTTGTCGCCAGAGTATGAGTTACCTGCCTTGGGAATTTGCTTGTGATGAACGGTTTTTGCACGGCAGATCTAGATTCAGAAAACAACCGAACTCATGGATTTTATATGGAGATTCATGTGTTCAGGCCTGTAGTTGTTAATTTAAATGCGGTATGTTTGTATTGTTTGCTCCAGAGATGTATACTTCGTACGTATAGAGCGTTCGGAACTTTTCAGTCGCAAAAGTAGTACCGAAACAGAACAGCTTCTCAACCCATTGCACTATCGAGGATTCAGGCTGTTGCTGGCTCGTTATTTGTTTGGTTGCTGGGTCATTATCGAAAAATAACTAGCTCTACAAGTTTACAGAGGTAAAGAAGCAGAGGGGGGAATAAAAAGGAATAAACTAGGTGTGGTGGCCGCTACGAGAGGTTTCCTTTTACCTGTGCACTGACCACAACTTGGTTTCGACGGTCTCAGCTTAGACTGACCCGAGCGTTTCCAGATACCCAGGACACAGAGCTTTTAGTGTGGTACATGTATTGTTATAATACTCGGCAGTAACTATAGGGTGGACTTAGTGGCTGCGGTAGACCTGCGTCAGTTGGTACGAACTAATTGGCAAGCGAGTGTACTTTGCGTTTTTTGGGGCTGTGTGAAGACTGTTGACTGACATGTGGTTAGAAGAGAAAGGTGCTTGCTGCCTTTGTGTTTTGTTGGTTACGGTTCAGTCTCCGTTTGATGTTCAACGAGCAGATAGGGAGACTCTTCAAGCAGTTGGATGTTCGACGAGCAAGTAGGGAGGATAATATTCAAGCAGTGTGAACTCATTGCATGTAAACACTAGAGCAAGGGGAATACATCAGCTGCCCAAACTAGCCTGTGTTGCTGTTGAGATATTACTGGTTTAGTGCCACACAGTGTAGTGGCGATTACATCCTTGTCTTGTTTCTGTACGATGACAGCAAGTCCTGGGATTCAAGTCAACACAGTTTGCCGCCACTCACAGTGAAGTAGACGGGACCAAATAATTGACAGGCGAGAGAGTTGCACCGTTTTACACTGTCAGGACTTTCCCTTAAAATTGGAGTGAAATATAGCGTTGATGTCTCCCGCCCCCTTTTACTTTCCAATAAAGAAAAAAGTTAGCGTCAGGTTTAACGGCAGCTGCCTTGCTTTTTGACTGTACGACTTGACGTGTGTGTCCGCAACAGCCGTTGAGGAAAAACAGCAGACGAGGTGTGGGCAAGAGACTCAATTGAATCATAGAACTGATATTTTACCGCTTTGCTCTCAGAATGGCAATTCCTTTCATTCTGCTGTTCGACTGAATGGGTGTTTAGCTTTGCTTTTTCTATCGTGTGTACTGTATTGCAGTGTCGCCACGTTCTTCGAATTAGAATATCTCTAACTGACTTAATGGAACTTTTGACACTTTTGTTGTTGGGCATATTGCAGTGCCGCTCTCTGCAAATTAGAATCACTGTGACTCTGTTTCTGAGCTGAATGGACCTTTAGCAGTGCCTTTTATACCGTGCATGTGCTTAATTCAGTGTTTGTATTCAGTGACACCCCCCCCCCATGTAAAGAGTCTAAAGACCACAACTGTATGAGAAAATCATTTTGTTGAAAGACGGATCCTAGAAATGGGGTTAAGTTCACAGAGATCAGCAAAATCTGAGAGAAAAAACAGGGTCCTGCAATACGGAGAGGGGGGGGGGGGGGTGGGGGTGGGGGGTGGGGGAGGGGGGGGGGGGTGGGGGGGTCTTATAAAGGTTGGTCCCACTGTTCTACAGCACATTTTGTGTGTGTGTGTTTTTGACAGCGAGAGAGAAAATTGCGAAGAGAGAAAGAGAGGCGGGTTCGGGGACGGAGGGAGTGAAACTATTCCGGCTAGGCGTGAGAACAAAGCGTGGATAGAGAGAAAGGCGGAGGTTTTGCGAGTTGGGGAAAAAAGAGAGTATGTGTACGCTTTGTTGTATTGGGAGAGCGATCGTGCGACGGACGTGAGGGTCCCTACTGTCAACTGCCTTGAACTGCAAATGCCTGGACAACCGGACGTAATCCCTGGGATTTATTCCAACCACGCCTGCTGGGCAAGCTTGTGTTGTTGCTGACCCTAGCTGGACATCAGTCACCAGAGATCCCGAATACCAGTTGTATGTACGATGTATATATATTGACATTCTACTTGGCCTTGTGCAAGTAGTCGTATCAACTGAAGTGTATCCCGTGACCTCAGTGCTACGATGTGGACAGAAGTACAGAGTGTAGTATTGGGCCACTCGGTCTCGTCGACACTCGTTCAGCTATTGTTTGACCAAGTGCATGACTGTAGTCTTGTCAACTGAGCAGCAACCCTGGAGGGTTTCCCGTGACCTCGGTGCTACGATATGGACAGAAGTGTAGAGTGCAGTATTGGGCCACTCTGTCTCGCGTGGTCGACACTATTTCAACAACTGTATAGTAAACATATTACTGTTTGACTAAGTGCATGCAGTCTTGGTAGCAGTGTGGTCAGAGTTAATGATCTGAAAATTAAACTCACGTTCGTCTCCGCATCCCGCGACCTCGCTTGTCTTATGTAGACTTCGTAATGTTTGGCCTTGTATTGTGCAAGTTGTCTGGTCAACTGAACGGCCAAGCTGTGCGGAGCAGTGTTGTGAAGGTTGATGACCTGTGTAAGGGATACTAGCTGGTCTTACTTTTTGCCCTGTTCTTGATGCCCTTTGAGTTAGAGGGACTGAGTTTGTGGTTAGGCTTTTTTCTGCTTCACTTTGTGCAAGTTGTCTTTGTCAACTGAACTGCTAATGCTGTGTGGAGCAGTGTTGTGAAGGTTGATGACCTGTGTAAGGGATACTAGCTGTTCTTACTCTTTGCCCTGTTCTTGCTGCCCTTTGACTGAGTTTGTGGTTAGGATTTGTTTCTCTTCATGTTGATCGTGTGAGTGCACTGGTCACATCTTGACAGCAGCCGCTGGACATACGGCAACGGAGTGTGTGCCTCCTTTCCTCGCTTCCGCTTGACCGGTAGCGCACACAGGTACAACAACAAAACTAGGGGTCAGTCGGCATCGATGACCGGACAACATCCCTGGGTGCATGAACACTCCGCGCACTTTCCCAATTTTGAAGCTTCCGCGCATGTGAAACTCCCGCGCGTGGTGTATATGTAAGATGCGCGCGTGTTTTAGCAAAATGTGATGTGAAACTAGCGCGCGTGTCTTTGCTCGGTCAAATGTGAGACATTGAGACATTAACAACTGACACTTGTATATCCATGAAAACTGACACTGTATATCTATATATTGAACACGTCTTTATTACACAGACAAGTCGATAAAAACGAATGAAGACTTAAACCATGCGTATAAGAATATTTTGTTCACTTATTATATAACAGAAATTACAGAAATTTCGGGTGTCTGGTATCACAGTCACAGAGACTGCAGCAAAGGTACAAGAGGGGGGAAGTCACAGCATGGCCGGCAAATTTTTCCAGGCCATGGACTTGACGTATTCCTTCCTGTCGGTGCACGCGCGCAAGTTGTATGAGCCGAACCAGTAATTCGTGCGCGGAAGTTACAACCCGATATTGCGCGGAGCATACATGTATTTTACAAGCGCGGAATTTACATATGCGCGGAAATTACCGGCTGCGACATCCCTAACCCCCTACCCCTCTCCTTCAAGCTCCTTGCCCCCCTCGCTGGCCTGCGCTGACCTTATCCGTGTGTGTGTTCGCTTCCCTCCGCCTCAGACGCCGACCGACGGATTTAGATCGAACCGAGTTGCAGCTGAAGAAGCTACGGGCAGTGAAGTTTTCTTTCCACTTGTTGTCTACACTGTCTTGCTCTGGCTGCGGAGTTTCCGAGCCTTTGAGCCTTTCTGTCACTGTGGCCGTTTCAACAAACGCCGCTGGAATTCTGTAGCGACCACACTTCCTCTTCGATCGCAGTCCCCGAAAGGCCCAGCGTAACTTGAGAGGATGGTTGTGGAAACGGCGTGTCGTCTCCTATGCCGTTAGAGTGACATCAGAGGATGTTGTCGACGCAGTGTTGTCTACTGTGCCGTTAGCTGTATCTGTAGAGCGGTGACACAAGGGAAGAAGAGTTGGATGCCTGTTTTAATGTGCACAAAAGCAAATGATTTGAACCATCCTGACACTGTGAAAAGAGTGGTGTATGCTGTGCCGTTGTGCGGTGACGCAATGAGAAGAAGAGTTTGCTGCTTGTTTTGGTATGTCCGAACGGATCTCATGGTTTGAAATACTTCTGTCTTTTGAGCTGTTAATGTAAGCTGAGACCCTCTTGTTTTGACGTGATGAACCGCCACCGTATTTTAAGTTGTAAACCGATCTTGCGCAAGTTTGTTTTGAATAGCTTCAGCGTTTGCTGCTTTCCCTCTAGGGAAGATCTGATTAAGATTTCGAGGTCACTATGCAAATTTATGCAAATTAAGTACGACAACTTGCGGTGATAGCCGCCAGCTGAGAGCTACAGGTGAATGATCGGGTTTTGTAAATCACGGGCACTGTTTTGCATCTTTATGTTTCTTTAATTCGTCGCTTGATCACCGATTAACTGCGAGTTTTCACCTGGTTTTCTTCAAGAACATGACGTTAGTTTGTGTTTATTGTGCGAAACTAAAGGCGTGCAAAGCTTTACTGTTTTGTGTCGATGACATGAATACAGCAAAGAAATTGAAGCGGTTTCTTTGATGTATTTCTCTGTTTCGTTTTCATTTTGAAATGTGTTCTAAATTGACCTTTTCATGACGCAAGAAAACTGGAGTGCGGGGAAAAATATTATCATAGGACCAGGAAGGAAAAGAAAAAGCAGGTAAAAAAAACTCCGAACACACCAGAACGAAAAAGTAGCCTTTTTAGCGAAGCGTTTTGACAATGGCATTAGAAAAAAAAATCACATTGCAAAAGATTTTTCCCCGTGGCTGCCTGGTGTGGAAGTGTATCCTCTTGCTTTCCCAGGGTGCAGTTGTGGAAATCTTGTTTCACTAGGCCGTGCTGGCTGAGAAGGATCTGATCGTTGTGAACAGGTCCTCCACTTTGTGGTCCCTGTGGAAGGAAGGGCAGCTGATGCGGTGTGTGATAGAACACGTTTAGTCTTCACGCTATTTTCGGATTCAGAACTTAAAAGTTCATGCTGTGGCTCATAGTTGTGAAGAATGTTGGTTGTGGGAATTGTTGATTCTTTCTAACGTTGTTGTGAGGATTCCGAGTGCATTTTAGTGAAAGTTAAGGGAATGGTTGTCTTCGCAGTGTGCCCGAAGTTGAAACTGGTTTTGTGATCTGCACATCTTAAATTGAGAGTGTCATTGCATCGCAGAGTTAGATTAAGAATGGTTTTGCATTAAGCGCATACTGATTTTGTCTTTTGTGCACACTGAACTATTAAATTATGTGTGCACCTTTAATTGAGAGCGGCATTGAGTACCGCATGTCATTGAGTAGGACTGATTCTGCATTCTACGCAATACCGAATTCAGAGGGAATCTTTGCTATCTTTCAGAGAGAATCTCTTGGTAACTTCAGATTGAATCTTTGTCATTTTCCAGAGTGAATATTTGTTCTCTTTAAATTTATCTGAGATTGGACAGGTGCAGTCAGCGCGCAACAGAGGAGCCATGTTAGTGAGAGTTTCAACACCTATTGTCTGAGTCACGGCGCAGCTTGTGCACAGGAAACAGAGCCTGGGGATGCACCTCTTGGCTTGCTCGAAGACTGACGTGTGGAAAGATAACACAAGTTGCGAGCGACGTTGAATTTAGAACACTCTGAGGAGAAAATAATAACAAAAGCAACTTAGAAGGTGAGAAACAGGGCAAAACAGGCTGCACACGAGATGGGAAAGAATGCTAGTGTTGCTCGTTGGAATTGCTTGCAACAGCTGCCGCTCGGGTTCTTTCACCATATTTGGAAGTTCAAATATTAAAGGGAGAATGTTAAAGCGGATTGATTACTAATAACAGTTACCTTTATTGTGTTTGGTTATACTTATTGAGGAACTGTTTGGATACTTTTACAAGTTGACATTTTCTGTCAAAATTATTCAGAAATCCTTAAGTACAGGTTGTAAGCACAATTTTTTGATGGATGTAAGATATATATATGTCATAACATTAATGCCACCAAATGTAAGGTTGCTTGATACGTAACACGCAGCACAGTGGAAGGGGAAAGCAACCTTTCAAAAATCACAGAGGGAGAGGGCGATGTGAACGTGAGGTACAGTGACACAGACGCAGATTGGCTGGAAGGGAATAAAAGAAACGTAGAAAGAAACCGATCGAGGGGTTGATGGCTTAAAGGGAAAAGACAATAAAAAGCAAACAGCAAACACGGAGAAAGTCTGCAACCGCCAGGTGCTGGCATTTGGTGGAAACAGGAGCACCAGCAGCAGCTGCTGTGTGATTCACATCGGTGTAGGGGGACATTTCCATGCAGCAGGGAGCGATACAGCACGTCATGCAATGGCCATTGTACACCACTGCTTGCCGTGAGAGCAACGGTCGTACCACACCTTCTGGCATCGCTAAAACTCTGCTTCAGAAGCCTGGCTTACATCTTCTATCCATTCATATTTTGCACGTGTCATACTGGATGTAATGCGTTTTTATCATGTGGGGGTATTTTTCACACATAATGAGAAAGATAAGAGTGTAGTTGGGTCTGTGAGTTGGGTAATAGTTGGAATTTTAAAACGTTTCGAAGAAAGAGTAAGGCATATGGGCCGGTTGGAAGCTGTAAGGTCAACGTGTCATGCTGGATGCCATCTACAATGCGTTTCTATATGATTGTGTGGAATCTTTCTCATAATTATAAAGCGATGATTGTTTTGGTCTCCGACTTGTTTCTACTCTGGTGTAATAGTTGAAATTTTGACTGTTTTGAAGAGCAAGACATAGGCCGCCCTACAGTTCGATGGTCAAATTGCCATACATTACCGAACGCGGTCTTCAATGCGTCCATGACATAATTCTTGCCGAATCTTTTTGCATTTTGATTCCGAGGAATGGTCGTTTTTATTTACATATTTTACACAGTTGGGTTTTTTAAGTTTTTTATATTTGTTTATACTGGTTGATATTTTATGAACTAGCAGAGGAAGGCAGTTTGAAAGTTATGTGCTGAACATATTCAACATTTTCCTACACGTCGAAGTATGAACAGAGCGTAGGCCGATCGAAAGTTAGGCTGTAAGTTTGTCATGAAATCCTTGCGTTGGAGGTTGCTTTTTCCTTGTGCTATTTACAGTCGGAAAAGACGTTGTCGTTCGCTGAACCCACGCGAAAATCGGATTACGAAGAGGGGAAAATCATTACAACTGCGAAGCCTGAGTTGGAATTAGAACACCTTCGCTTTGTGACGAAGACTGTTGCACACTGAGATTTGAAACCCAATGCACGGAAACTTGCCGTGGACCATCCTGCTCTTCTCTTATCTTCTTCTTTGATATGACGCACATGAAACAGCTCCAGATAGGTTTTTTTCAGCTTGGCATTTTTACTGTTATCTTCAGGTTGACGTCCGTCTGATTTGAGTCTTCCCTTTTGTGTGCGGTGCTTGTTTTAACACTGACAACAACGAACATATGTGCGGTGCTTGATTCGGTGACATAATCGTTGAAAGTATTATGAACCCAGTGGCAATGCCATTGCTATAGCGTCCAGTGCATTACTGTGCTAATTCGCACACAGTTAAACTTGACGAATATTCAAACAGAAGACAGTTCCAGACATGAGACCAACTGATAGCTTGCTACTTTCGTGGAGTTCGCTTCGTTGAAAGCGTGTGTTGGCTGTTGGAGAAAAACACCCATTGAAGTCATTGTACGTTGTGAAAATCAGCCAAGAAACATTTGCAAAACTTTGTGAGCATGGAAACGGTGAAAACGAGGGCGAGCAAGTGATCGCTCGCGACTTTCGTGGAGTTCGGTTCTTCGCAAGGGCGTGTTGTTTGCGCAAGAAACTAACCAGTGCAAGTATGTGGAGGTTGTAAAATCAAACTAGAAACATTCATCACAACACTGGTGACCATGGTAACGACGGCGAGTGACTGACCCGTTGCGCTCTATGTGGAGCTCATCTCTCGCCACAGTAGTGCTGGGAGTGCATGTTCCGGGAGTCAGGAGGAGTACCAGAAATACTACCGTCAACATGCCGCCCCACCGTAACCGATACTCCCTGTTCGCGTGCACGCAGCCCATGGAGGATTTCGTCACAGAAGAACCCCACATCCTGGGTAAGTTTGGTGGTCCGTGTGACATGACAGGGCGTCGGGGTGGTGCAGTTTTGTGCACGTGCAATTTGTCTGTGGATTTTT
>NC_090248.1:66318899-66334628 GCF_037325665.1 Littorina saxatilis | reverse complement strand
TAAGTAGGGCTGCGCACACGTATTGTTGTTCTTTACCAGTCTTGCACTTGTTCTTTCTTACACTGTGCTGAGAGATATTGTCACCGTTGTTCCAGCTGTTAATAAATCTACAGAACCTACACAAATCGTTGTGTCTCCTTTGCGACTGAGAGTGACGAAAGGAAAAACACGACAACTGGCGTCGTCGACAGTTACTTCCCTTGTCTATTCGGAGTGACTTATTACTGCAAAATGACGGAAACAGAGCAGCTGATAACGCTTCTAAGGGAGCAGTTGGAGCAACAGCAACGCCAGCACAAGGAAGATATGGAGCAACAAATGCACCAGATGGAGATGATGATGAAAGTGTTCAGTGGTGCCGCAGCTTCTGCCAGGGAGGAAAGCTACGACGATCCGAGTGCTTCGAATCTACGTTTTCCCATTACTACACAGGCAGCTGCAATCCCATCTTTTGTTGCGTTTGATGCAACATCGGAACTGTGGCCTGACTACTGGTCAAGATTTTGCACGTTTGTGGTCGCCAACTCCGTGCCGGAGCAGCGCAAGGCTCAAGTTTTCTTGACGAATCAGACTGCTACGGTCTACAAACAACTGGCAAATCTGGCTACTCAGCAAAATCCGCCCAAGGACATCAACAGTTTGACAATGGACGAGATTGTCAAATTCATGAAAGAACAGTTCGACCCGAAACTCTTCATAGTGCGAGAACGTTTCAAGTTCTGGAGTGACATGAAACGGAAGCCAGGCGAAACTCTCCAGGAGTTAGCAGCGCGCATACGCCAAGACGCCACTACCTGTGACTTTCCTTCGATCAAAAACCCACAAGACGAAGCTCTGAGACAGAGATTCATATGTTCTGTCAACAATGAGGCTGTCTTAAAGGCTCTATTCAAGATCAAGGACACAGAGCTGGATTTCGCACGTGCTGTCCAAGTCGCGATTGAGACTGAAGACGCAGCGAAGGTTGCCAAGGAAACTGTCTACGGTTCCAAGACCATGCCAGTCAACAAGGTCCACCAGAACAAGACTACGGGTCCACGAAAGAACCACAAGCAGTCTAATTCCACAGACAGGAAGTGCTACCGATGTGGAAAGGCCCACAAAGCAACAGACTGCCCCTACAAAGAAGCCAAATGCCGATACTGTGACGTCACAGGACATTTGGAAGCTGTCTGTAGAAAAAAGCAACATCAGAATCGGGAACGACATTCCCAGGCTTCCGTGAAGAGAGTCACGAAAGCAGAGCTTGTCAACGCGATCCTCGGTGAAGTTCCCCAAGATACTCCTAGGTTGGATGTACCCATAACAATCCAGGACCGACAGTTCACCATGGAACTGGACACCGCAACTACAGGAAATTTTGTTTCTCTTCCGGTCTGGAGACAACTAGGAAAACCGAAGCTGGATGACGTCACACATCGTTACGAGTCTGCCAGCAAGCACGACCTGCCCGTGCTGGGAACTTTCATGGGCCAAACCAAGGATCCAGTGACTGGTAAGCAAAGCTCAATTCCGTACATCGTCACCAAGATTCCTCATCTGAATCTGCTAGGACGCAACGCAATCCAGACTCTGGGAATTTCTGTGGACAATGCTCTAGGACTGAGGAGCATAGAGAGTCACGCAAAGAGTGAGGGTGCAAAACCTACGCATCCAGCGACCTCCAACGCGCCTTATGCTGCCCTGCAACGAGATTGTCACAGACTGTCTGATAAATTCCCAAATCTCTTCAAACAAGAATTGGGATGTCTCAAGGACTTCGAACTGGACGTGAAGTTCAAGTCTGATGCGAAGCCGGTTTTTCACAAGGCACGTCCGGTACCTTTCGCTCTTCGTGATGACCTCGCCAAAGGCTACGAAGAAGGCATCGCCAAAGGAGTCTGGAAGCCAGTCCAGTTCAACGAATACGGAACGCCAGTGGTACCAATTCGTAAGGCACAAACCTCGGGCACCCTGAAGCCCAAGCTACGGATCTGTGGTGACTACTCAGTGGGCATCAATGATCAGCTTGAAGATCACCGTCATCCATTGCCACTCCCAGAGGAACTGATGCAGAAGCTAGGAGGTGGATTCGGATACACCAAGATCGATCTTGCTGATGCCTACAACCAGATCAAGCTGGCACCAGAGAGTCAACGCAGGCTAGCCCTCAGCACTCACCGTGGGGTACTCCTGCAGCAACGACTTCCTTTCGGGATAAAGTCAGCACCTGGTTACTTTCAAGAGATCATGGAAAACCTGACCTGTGATCTACCTGGTGTTGCCGTCTTCCAAGATGATATACTCGTCAGCGGGAAGGACGCCAACGACCACCTGAGCAATCTGGAACGTTTGCTCACTCGTCTGAACGACAAAGGACTCAGATGTCGTCGTGAAAAGTGCGAGTTCGCACAAGCCAGTGTGGAATACCTTGGACATACCTTATCGGCCGAAGGGATCTCTAAAGGATCGAAGGTCGAGGCAGTTTTGAAAATGCCAGCCCCTACGGACGTCTCAAGCTTGAAGTCTTTCTTGGGCTCAGTTCAGTTTTACGGGAAGTTCATCCCTAACCTGGCCAGCATGGTAGAGCCGCTCTACCGCCTGACGAAGAAGGCGAACCCCTGGAAGTGGGGAGATGAGGAACAGGCAGCATTTGAACAGTTGAAAAATGTGCTTTCCTCGGATCAAGTTCTGGTACACTTCGATCCAAACAAGACTTTGGGACTAGCTTGTGACGCGTCCAACGTTGGAATTGGAGCAGTAGTATTTCATCGCTATCCAGATGGAAGCGAGCGCCCAATCGCCAACGTGTCCAAGACTCTCACGGCTGCAGAAAGGAACTACAGCCAAATCCACAAGGAGGCATCCAAGTCTCAGATGACTCCAGACTTGAAAGCTGTCGTCAAGGTAACCAGACAGTACAAGGCCGGAGATCCTGTGTATGCTCTGTACCATGGACCTCGCCGAGACAAACAACCCCGATGGGTACCAGCAGTCATCAAGAAGTCTCTGGGTACTCGCTACTTCAACGTCATGGTCATTCCTCATGGTCCAGTATGGAGACGACACTGGGAACAGCTACAGCCACGCTACACCACTGAGGAAGACAATGAACCTGGTGAGGAAGTGGACACTGTTTCTGAACTTGTAACAGATCACCCCATGGAGATCTTGGAAACTGTGCCACAAACTCGGAGACAGACCAAACCCAAAGGTACTCCATCCGTTCCAGAGTATGGACCAGACAATCCAAGACGGTCAAAGAGAACACGCAAACCCACAGAGAGACTTTGCTGTTGATGCTTGAGGAGTAGCATCAGTTTAAGTGGGGAGGTGTTGTGGAGATCGCTAGATACCACTGGAATCGAATGGAAGGATATAGAACATTATAGAACTTACTTTGATTAAGTGCGCAGTCACTCATGACGTAAGCGTAGACGCTCATCGAACAGACGGAACTGTGTAGATCTAACCAGATTAGTGTCGATGTTTCCCGAATATTCTCGTATGTCCATTAACTATATAAGTAGGGCTGCGCACACGTATTGTTGTTCTTTACCAGTCTTGCACTTGTTCTTTCTTACACTGTGCTGAGAGATATTGTCACCGTTGTTCCAGCTGTTAATAAATCTACAGAACCTACACAAATCGTTGTGTCTCCTTTGCGACTGAGAGTGACGAAAGGAAAAACACGACATGCACTGTACAGTACTGTGCTATCATGATAGTACATGCTTAATAAAAGCCGTTAGCCTTGAATAGTATTCACGTTCAGTGTCAATCACAAAACTTCAGATGCCGTTGGAGTTGGTCACAGAACATTATATTAGAATATAATTATGTTCTGTGGAATTGGTCGTTATTCATGAATGATTTCAACGGGCAGATCCACCCAAAATGCATTAGCCTGTCTAGGAGGTATAAACCAGCTGTCTCAATACAGGAAATAGTATGCTTGTGCTCTAAAGCCGCTACGCAAAACTTCACTTCAAATACAACAACTGTTCACTCTATCTTCATGATTTCACAGATAATCCCATGTCCGCGGGGGTCTTTGGGTATAAGCGTGTGTTACGTTAACAGACAAAATGTCATGCCCTTGAGTCCTGAACGGTAAAAGTTTGTTGCGTCAATAAACACACGCTGACTCATATAGATCTCTCCACCGGACCCGCAGTATATATTTAGTGAGAGAAAAAACAAATGTCGATTTGTGCAGCTTGGTCGTAATCTCATGAACCTAGTGTCCTTCAAAACTCCCTCCAATTTTTGCTGCTCTTTTCTTTTTCTTTTGCGAAAACATGACTCACACACGATCATACAGGTACATTACACCTGCATGTCTCGAGAGGGGCCGGTGTAACACGAAATTTTTACTCCACGAAAAATTTACTCCGGAGTAAATATTTCGTACGAAATTCTTACTCCGAGTACACTTTTCGTACGAGAAAAGAACTCCCCAAGGCACACAAAAATTACTCCCTCCACAAAATTTTTACTCCCCATTTTTTTTACTTCCAGTAAAAATCTCGTACGCAAAAATGGGATGCGGGCGAAGGGATAATGCCAATAAGTGATCTCGCGCAAACGAATGTCGCGCTACCCTCCCTCCACCCCTTCCACCACCAAGACTAACAGGGGACAAGGGAGTAAAAATGTCGTACACCTGGCATGGGAAGTTAAATTGCTCGTGTTGGGGTGAAGTAATTTATTCGTTATTTATTCGTCAGGGGAGTAACATTTTTGTACGAAATTTTTACTCGGAACTCACCTGTCTTGGGGAGTAATTTTCTCGTGCAATGGGGGAGTGCTTTTTTCGTAAAGGGAGTAACTTTTTCGTACGAAATGTTTACTCCGGAGTAAAAATCTCGTGGGAGTAATTTTCTCGTGTTACACCGGGCAAGTGGAGGGTTTGACGGCTATTCATGTGCAGGTACAAGTTTCAGGTCCACAATTGGGAAATGGTTTTATAATGCTTGTTTTATAAAGTCATAACCGATCAGGATCATGACACGGCAAAAAAAAGACAGGATATTAAAACTATTTGCCAAACTGTGTTTAAACATCAAAGGACAGGGCAACCACAATGCAATTTCTAACGTTAGTCGCACATAACGTAATGTGAGGGGGGTGAGAGAGAGAGAGAGAGAGAGAGAGAGAGAGAGAGAGAGAGAGAGAGAGAGAGAGAGAGAGAGAGAGAGAGAGAGAGAGAGAACTATATATTCACACACACACACACGCTCGCCCACACACACACGCGCGCACACACACAACCAATGGAATAAACACCCAAAGTACGAACATAAAATATTATTCTCAACATCGTCCCTTGCGTCACGCACACCTACAACACTCTTCACCGGCCTGCATAATCGGAATATGCAGAAGAACAAGAAGGGCAAAGCCCATACGACTCACATGCTTGACCTTGACCTTTACATGACCTTGACCTTCAGGGTCAAGGTCAAATAACTAAACCTAGCAATGACATCATACACTAAGAACTGCTTTACACATTTTTCCTACCAAAATACATGTGACCTTGACCCAAGGTCAAGGTCATCCAAGGTAATGCAACACAAAGCTGTTAATTCAAGACATAGGAAGTACAATGGTGCTTATTGGCTCTTTCTACCATGAGATATGGTCACTTTTAGTGGTTCACTACCTTATTTTGGTCACATTTCATAAGGGTCAAAGTGACCTTGACCTTGATCATATGTGACCAAATGTGTCTCATGATCAAAGCATAACATGTGCCCCACATAATTTTTAAGTTTGAAACAGTTATCTTCCATAGTTCAGGGTCAAGGTCACTTCAAAATATGTATACAATCCAACTTTGAAGAGCTCCTGTGACCTTGACCTTGAAGCAAGGTAAACCAAACTGGTATCAAAAGATGGGGCTTACTTTGCCCTATATATCATATATAGGTGAGGTATTCAATCTCAAAAACTTCAGAGAAAATGGGGAAAATGTGAAAAATAGCTGTTTTTTAGACAACATTTATGGCCCCTGCGACCTTGACCTTGAAGCAAGGTCAAGATGCTATGTATGTTTTTTGGGGCCTTGTCATCATACACCATCTTGCCAAATTTGGTACTGATAGACTGAATAGTGTCCAAGAAATATCCAACGTTAAAGTTTTCCGGACGGACGGACGACTCGGGTGAGTACATAGACTCACTTTTGCTTCGCATGTGAGTCAAAAATGGGAACAGCTTAGCAGTTTCTCCCCCGTCAGTCACACCTGCTTCGTCAGCTTTGTACTGGAGGAAGTGCACCGACACTAAGACGGGGGTAGGAGGGGGTCAGGGGGGTGGGAGGGGTCAGCGGTCGTGTGACTCAATCTTGTCTCAATAGCAGATTTGAAAAAAGTGTGAGTGTGCAACAGGTCCAACGGATATTCCACAACTTGAAGTGATCGGTGGGGCGATTGTGTCATTGAGGCCCAGAAAGGATGACATTGCTGGGGGTTTGGAGCCTGAACGAAAGAGCTGCTTCTTGAAGTGTGTGTGTGTGGGGGGGGGGGGGGCGGAGGGATGTTGGGGGGGAATAAGCACAACCAACGAGATGTCGTCAGGATGTGTAGACAACTTTTGACGATACTTGTAATGCAAAGTGATGTATTTGCAACACACCTCAAACAAGATGTATATATCGAACTCGAAAATCGAAAAAAAATGTTTTCGAAACCCACAGAATTGACCCTGCACAAGTCCTCAATCTATAAAACAAAACGTAATACATACGTACCCCTGACACTCAATCTCTCTGATACCGCCCCCCCCCCCCCCTCCCGCACCAAGCTTGATCTTCAGCCAAAAACACATACACCAGCTGATTGACCAGTGTCCACAACAAAGGGAATACACACTGTCCCCCCAATGCACCGACCGACCCAAGCTTGCTTCTTTGTCCACTGCGATGGACAACTGGCTTCGTTCCTCTGCCAATAACCGGAACCGCATTCCACGCATGCCTGGTGATCATTTTCCGCTCTTTGATCGGGGGAAACAAAGAGGGGGGGAAGGGAGGTAATTTGATGGGCTATGAAGCAGTGGGATAGAATTGCAGAACAGTCTGTTGCCACCAAGGCCAAAACCCATGCATTGATGCAAAATGCAACCGGATCGACCACGCTATGCACGCCTCATTTTTATGAAATGAACATTTCTCAGTAATATAAATGTATGTGCAATTGGTTTCAGAAGTTTTCATTACCAGCTTGGTGCTCAAGAAAAACAGTACTTTGACGAAAGCTTGTGCTCACCGTACTGTGAACACCGCGCTTAATCGACATTGGCGAGAAAAAACACTTTGACGAAAGCTTGTGTGAATGTACTCTCTTTCACTTTTTGCAGTCATGAAGGATTCTACATACCAGTTGTCCCTTTACACGCCGCAGGGCGAAATATTCATGAACACGTGATTACTTGTTTACTTAGATTAACATGTGATCAGTTCTTACTGACTTGTTTACTGCTGCTCAACACATTGTAAATAATGTTGTGACACGCTCAGTTTTGACAGCACGAGCAGTTAGAGCAAAAGCAGAACATCCGTGTGTGTGTGTGTGTGTGTGTGTTTGTGTGTGTGGTGTGTGTGTGTGTGTGTGTGCGTGTATGTGTGTGTGCGTGCGTGCGTGCGTGCGTGCGTGCGTGCGTGCGTGCGTGCGTGCGTGTGTGTGTGTCTGTCTGTCTACTTGCGAGCGTGCGTGTGTTCGTGTCTGGTTTTCCTATTACAAATGTTAATCATACCCCGAATGTCCCAGCAAAGAAACAATGCGTGCTTCAGCATAATAAATACTTGTTGAAGATCTCAATTTCAAGCCTCAATATTACGCTGCTAAAAGGTCAAACTTGGGGTGGTGTGGAATGCATTGTCACTTTCACCTACGTGTCCCATGTACGTCCTTTTTAACTTCATGCAAAAGGGGACAACAAATTCCGTTTGCCTTTATTTGAATCTCCATTAACCTGGTTTTGTGTCGCCGACTGTTTCGCACAAGGACACTTCATTCTCGTCACTTTGGGGTATGTTTTCTTGTTATCCTCCCCCCCCCCCCCTCCCCCTTGTCTGGCCTCATCCCTCCTTCAACTCATCAACCATTTCGTCTCGTGATTATTTCCGTTGGCACGTCCTTTGAATTGCTGAATGTCACAATGTTTCACGAAATACAATCCTTGATCATTCAACGCTTCTTTTCATTTTTGTTGTCAGGTGTTTTCTCTTGCGTGTCTGGTGTTATATCTATTGCTTAGTTTTTCTCGCTTGTCTCGATTTCTACCTTTTTCTGCTACTTGGCACGCTTAAACACCAAAAGCGTTAAAACTCTCGAAGAGAAATTCAGCAATCATTGCAACTGCTCTGTCAAACATTCAGGGCTGTATTCATTATTATACTGGTCGGGGGGACCGCGAATCAAGGAAAGCACAGCTCAAACAAGCCCTTTGTCAAATGGACAAACACATTGCCCAATAATGTTTGTGGTCAAGAAAAAAGGCTCTCGGTTTTTCTCACAGGAGCACAGGGTAAGGCCAAAAAATTAAATTGTCTGTTTCTGGTAACATGGCTAAAAAAAATAGGGTCGGTAGGTAGGGATTTTTTTTTTTAATTTTTTTTTTTACCCCAAATGTAGACCAATAAAACTAACTTTAAAAATTGCGCAAAGAGACTGGATTCACTATACATAGAGACAAGACACTCAACACATTTACAAATCGTCAGCGGACTTTCGTTTTCACACGTTTTTGTTGTTCATTTTCTCACCCTGTCCTTTACTACCAAAAAAAAAAAATAATTTTTGAGTTTGGAAAAAAAAAAGTTTAGGGTCGGCGCCGAAATTTAGGGTCGGTCAGGTGACCAGAAACAGACAATTTTTTTTTTTTGGCCTAAACATTGATTTGAGATGAAAGAGATGGTACTATCAGAGAGAGAGAGAGAGAGAGAGAGGGGGAGAGGTAAGAGAGAGAGGGGGGAGGGAGTGCAACTGCAAGTAATGTAGATTGATGTGAAGGGGTTGGGGGATTTGTGTGGCTGTACAAGTGTCTGCTTGTGTTTGGTTCTTCCAAATTTGTTATGAGAAAATGTTCTTCTTCGCAACATTTGTATAGCCTAATGTAGACTAAACAACGCTTCTTCTTGTCAATCTGTTAAAAAAATAGTAATACGATGCCCCAAACACACACTTTTGACAGCTCGCAACCCTGCAAACTCTCTCAACCCCCCCCCCCCCCCCCCCCCCCACACACACACACACACACACACACAAACGTCCAAAACGTGTGCTAACTCTAAAGTTCTGTCGCACGTAACCCTGACCCAAACGAATTCTTTTCTTTTTTCTGCCTTCTTGCTCATTCACCTGTATTTTTTCCAAAAATCTCTTCTCTTGCCGCTTGTCTCGCGATTCATGTATAGTTTAATCTGTTAGTGTTCTGATGTAAGTCCAGCAGTAGATAGGTTAAGCCTATTTTAACATACTGGAAACTGGTAATCTTCCAGTAGGTATTAATTTAGTTTTACTAAAGCCTGCTGGGACACAAGTAATGGGTTAGTGCATTTGTAAACAGGAATCGCTTGACAAGTGGCCCCCTTCATCCCCCCCTTCCTCGTCCTGATATGGCTCTGCGTAGTCGGCTGGACGTTAAGCAACAAATAAACAAACAAACAAACAAACAAACCAAACGAAGCGGGAGAGACCAACCCAATATTGTCCTGTGGCCCAGGGCTCTCCTGTTCGTCCTCAACACTGACAACACTCCGCTCAGGTCTTGTTGGCTATGAAAGATGCTTGTTCAGCACTGTTAAACAGCTGGGTCAGCAAAGGCAAACTTTCTCTTTTGCAAAATGAAACAATAGCAATTACACGCGTGGCAGCTAACACACACACATAATGAGTTTATAACAAAGGCCAATCGAGACAAAATATCTCGTTTGCAACATGAAATAGCTATTCGCGTTAACAGTCATTCTACTCGTAGCAGCTAACACGCGAACAATGAGTTAAACGACGAAGGCCAAACAAGGATACCCACCAGAACAATTCACACCGACAAACCCCGGGAGCTTTACATCATAAACATCCCCCTATTGCCGGAAACCAGCCTAGTAACCCTTGTACTTTACAGCACAGACAACCGCCAAGAATGCGTCGTTCGCAATCATCCCTGCATCCAGGGGATCACCGAGCAACTACAGATCTCTTGCCGCCTTCACCAAAAGTGGAAACCCACTACAGAAGAACCTCCATTTTAAGAAGTCCCATTTTAAAGACCTTACTTTTTCGGACTCTGTGTTCATATTGTTAACCTGTGTTAATAATGTACCCCCTTAAACCTCAAGTTGTAACGTTTTATTTAGGTCTTAAACGGGCGGTTCTACTGTACCCCTGTTCGTATCATTGTAATGCCTAACGCATTTCGCTCTTGGGCCTATAAAACATCACACGAAGTACGGAGCCCCCCCCTTACAAAACCGCAGGGAAGGCGTACATAAACCCCCAGACGTTACATATTCTCAAGTCTACCATTATTCCATCCTGTGACCCTAACAAGACCACTCAGTAGCAGACATTTTCTCGTGCTCCTTCCTTTCTCCGTCACACACTGGTCATTGGCACTGGTCAGTGTTCCATTATTCATGGCCGTCCATCCACTTCTGAGGACACAAGGACCCCGGTCTCCAACAGACCCCGACTGTTGATGGCAGTCATGTCCAAGCCTTTTAGTCTCATCTACTGCTGTCACCTTACGCTCAGAGCTTATTCTCCTAGTGTCGGCGTCCTTTCGTCCTACCGTCATTAAAAATTGTCAAATATTCTGGGCCATAATTCTCCCCACAACCAGGTAGTTTGTGGGTGACACTTGTCAAGACGTGGGACAATACTTTACCTGTTGTCAACTAGGGTTACTGTGTATGTGACACTTCAGAAGAGCGTGTTGTAGTTTTGAATACCCGCGCACAAAAGAAACGCACGCGTTTTCGATTTGAAAATGAGAAGTAATCAATCTGAAGTTTGTGATGTAAAATATTAAAAACAAAAACCTAATCTTAACAAAACAATCTTTTCTTCCCAAATGTATAAATTATATACAGTATGTTTTTTAATGTGATACCTCTGCCTTTCTGGGGTGTCTTTCAGTGCGGTTCCAAGTTACTTCTTACGTCTTTACAAACCCGATCTTGAAAAAAAATCCGATTTTTGTTTCTCTTGCTAATCGGTATACAATAATCACAGGGCACTTTGTCAACATGTGATAATAGTTTAACACAAGAAAATTGGTTGATTAAAACCTACATGGCCGAAGCAATGTTTTCATAAAAGAAGCGGTATTGTACGGGCACATGTTGAATTTGGGTTACATGTGTTGCAGAGTATTTGAAAATCCGTAGGCATAAAAACATGCAAAGAAGAGTGATAGGTCCCTGTTGTGAATATAGTCAAGTGCATAAATTGATTACTTATGTTTCACACTAGTTTTGCTGTTACAGCAGTCCCTCTCATAAACGAACACCCTTGGGCCAGTGCAAACCTGTCCGTACATTGCAGGTGGCCGGTCACGGGAGAGCACCCCCCCCCCCCCCATCACACACACTCAGGCACACTGACGGACTGAATGAGTCTTTGCTACTGGTGAACGAGCTCTACTTGTCCTAAAACAATAAGGTCAAACTACTACAACTTATAAGGAAAAAAATGTCCTGTAAAAATGACGTTTAATCAACGGTGTCTGAAAAAGAGAGATGAAAGAAATTCTCAAACTCCTGAGGATACAGGCACCCCATGAAAGCAGCCACGAACATACTCACAGAGGCACACATGCTTGTGCAGATACTTTGCAAAAATATTAATTGAAAATCTGCATATGTGGTAATTTCTTTTTTTGTGTGTGTGGCTTTATTGAATACTTCAGGCAGTGACTTTTCCCTGTCCAGTTTTCTCTTTCGTCTCTCTTACCCCTCGCTTACCCACCCCCACCCCCTTACCCTCCACTCCCTTTACCCAGCCCCGACAGCACAAATTTGTAATCTGCAAGGCACAGTACACATTTTCTGAAAGGAAGACTACTCCTCTTCAATTATATCCAGAGATCTTCCAGCTGTCTCCACCATAAGCCAGGTGGTCGAGTCTTATACCCCCTTTCCACACAACCGTTCTAGGTCCCGTTCCCGTACCGACCAAGGAACGGTGCGGGCACGGGAGGGATCGGGAGAGAACCGCAATGAACGTAACTGATCGTTAACGGAACTGCTTTGAACGGTAGGGTCGGTAGGGACGGCTGAGTTTGGGCTGCATGTTCAAATTTTTAGCCGTTCCCCTCCCGATCAGAATGAACGGTAATGGAACCTCAATCCATCGGTAACGGAACGCTTGGATCGTTAAAGGAACTTAAAACAACGCCAACGGTAACGCAACGGTAGCGCTCTCACACACTGAGTTGTCATACCCGCATTCCACACATCCGTTCTAGGTCCCGTTCCCTTACCGACCAAGGACGGCTGCCACTATGGTCAGACGCTGCTGAAAGATACCAAAAAACGGCCGTTTGCGCAGCGTTCCATTGTTGTGGCAGCATTCCTTGGTTGGTACGAGAACGGGACAAAGAACGGTTGTGTGGAATGGGGGTGTTACAGAACAGATCTATGAGGTAACCGTCTCAGTGGTCCAGGCTCAGGAAACGAAGAGTATATATATATATATGGCCTGGGGCGATTGTAGCTTCCCCTCTTCGTGTCCGATAGACAAGGACAATAAATAGTAGAGCATAGTGCAATTTCATGTTGGCATCTTCTCCACTGAAAGCTATAACCCAAAGACTGAAGACCAAAGTGCTTTACCCCACTTCTGACCCGAATCACCCCCCTCCTGCTAGGTACACGTGCACTCAAGTTAACCTCTGCTTTGACCTGTGTGCCAGGAGTCGGATGAGAGAGAGAGAGAGAGAGAGAGAGAGAGAGAGAGAGAGAGAGAGAGAGACGCACACACATAGACAGAGACAGACATAGAAAGACAGAAGCGGAGAGACTCAGAGGGAGACACAGACAAAGACATACATACAGAGAGAGAGAGAGAGAGAGAGAGAGAGAGAGAGAGAGAGAGAGAGAGAGAGAGAGAGAGAGAGAGAGAGAGAGAGAGAGATAACTGTAACTGATCTCGTGAGAACGGTAAGAAAACGAGACATGTCACCTCTCCGAATGCATTACAATAGATGACCGCTCCTGCGGCCATCAACAAAGCCCTCCTCTGTCCCTCGTATAAATCTTCCTGGTCAATCTGTGCGTTGACCTGGTCAGGCCATGTAACTGTCACTTTCCTGGAAAGCCACATTCTGTGTGGAATGGCAGGCTCGTATCGCCTTCCTCCTTGCTACCACGCAACACCCCCAATCCATGGGTCCCCTCTTTCAACACCCCCAATCCATGGGTCCCCTCTTTCAACACCCCCAATCCATGGGTCCCCTCTTTCAACACCCCCAATCCATGGGTCCCCTCTTTCAACACCCCCAATCCATGGGTCCCCTCTTTCAACACCCCCAATCCATGGGTCCCCTCTTTCAACACCCCCAATCCATGTCTTCTTTGGACCTGTGTAGGCGCTGTGAGAAGTACAGTGGGACCCCTCTTTCAACACCCCCAATCCATGTCTTCTTTAGACCTGTGTAGGCGCTGTGAGAAGTACAGTGGGACCCCTCTTTCAACACCCCCAATCCATGTCTTCTTTAGACCTGTGTAGGCGCTGTGAGAAGTACAGTGGGACCCCTCTTTCAACACCCCCAATCCATGTCTTCTTTAGACCTGTGTAGGCGCTGTGAGAAGTACAGTGGGTCCCCTCTTTCAACACCCCCAATCCATGTCTTCTTCAGACCTGTGTAGGCGCTGTGAGAAGTACAGTGGGACCCCTCTTTCAACACCCCCAATTTTGTCTTCTTTGGACTTGTGTGGACGGGGTCCGAACCTATTTTTGAAGACCCCCCAAAGACTGACAGTTCATTACCTGTGTAAATTCACACCCATTTCAAGACTCCGTCGCTTTTAAGGCCTGATTTTCTCAGTGTTTTTTAGGTCTCAAAAGGGGGTTCCAATGTAGATGCAAAGATATTGTAGCAGTGGAATATCTTTGCTGAAGCTCCTAGTCCTATCCTGTTCCCAAAGTTAGTACAAAATCAGTCCATAAAAATCTTTCAAACATCGTCATAGCAGCCCTGAAAGTCCAACAAATACTCGCCATTGGCTAGTGATTCTGAAAATGTACTAGCCACTGGCTAAGCCAGAGAGCAAACTTTACTAGCCAAACCAACAATTTGTTTCAGCAACTTGACTCGCATTTGTCGAGTAGATGAACATTTCTACTCGCCAGTAACATGTTTCTCCTCACCACTTTGAGGCCTGCATAGTACATAATACATCACTACATGTAACCCAGAATTAAGCACAGCCTAAAGTTGATCTTTAGTGTGTGAAAGAGAAAGTGAGAGGAAGTGCTTGCATAATTTACATGTCTAGAATTAGAAATGTCCATAAATGCTTCCTGATGAAAACCAAGGATCTATCATTTTAAGATAGGGGGAATTATTTACAGACAGAATGAAAACCAAATGAAGAAAGCAAACACTGAAAACAGACAAATGAATAAAAACATGTTCACAATCTGAATCTGACACTAACAGTAAGTAATAGAACAGTAACGCGATTTACCCTTTTTATTGTGACATCTTGTAACAAAAATTTAAAAAAGGTTTTAAATGTTCTGACTACATCTGCAAAAATCTTGATCTTCAAATTGAGCAGTGTCACACTCATGTTAAGGATTTATGGTCACATGTATGCTGACACTGACAGATAGGCAAACATAGTTGGGACTTAAGAGCAGCTGTAAAGTGCATGTCTGTGTGCCTGGCACCACTACAAACCAGCACCACAAGGCTAACAATGGCAATAAATCTAAACAACAAAATGTGTGTGACTTCACAACAGGTTAGCGGATTCTATTTTATGCCAACATTTTTCTCTCCAGGAAACTTGTATTCATATCATAAATCTGACGGAAAAGGCAAAATGGTAAAAAGATGAATTAGTAAAGATTGTCAACTTCAGCAGTAAGCATGAGTTCAATAAACTTTTAAAGGGGTCTGCAACAAACATTGAATGACTTCACCACTTTAAAAGAGGTTTACAATGAAGTAACATTTACATGCATGTATACATGTACATACAATGTATGTATTTATGAAAAGAATCAAACATTTCATCTACCAATTTGTGCAAAGCAAACTTAGTGTTTCCTTTTATTGTTAACATTGACAAAGGCTGGATAATAAATGTTGAGTGGCGTGTGGCACACAAGTAGGTCTATAACAGGAAATGACTTGACAACCTACAATCAACACAAGGACAATAACATTTCTAGTAATTCTACAACATCAATCAACTAGCTTCATTCCATGTACTGCAATAAAATTAAATAAAAATTAAATTAAACTAATAAAAACTAAAAGTTAAAAACAGGACCAAATTGATTAAAATTGTCAAAGTTCAGATTCAGTGCAGGCACTGGTAGGGTGCTATACACCAATAGACATGACATTTGCCACTCTCTCTCTCTCTAACACACTGGCATGCATGCACGCACGAAGGCCCCCCCCCCCCCCCTTTCTGTAGAGTGTCGGGACTGCCAGCCGACACTGACTGAAGCACGAGACATTGCAATGTGCACTGTCATACACTGAGTGTGATTCACAAGGCTG
>NC_090248.1:66306399-66311399 GCF_037325665.1 Littorina saxatilis | reverse complement strand
CTTTCAACCTTACGACCGAGAAGCCGTGAACCACATGCACGGGAAACAGCTCCGGATGGAAGAACGGTTCTGACAGATCCAGGCTAACTCGGAGGAAACACTAGAAAGGTAAAGATACAGTCCTCCTCCTTTGGGCGATCAAGTTCACCACTGCATGTATACATATCTGTGTGAGCTTGTACACTGCTTGTACACGGCATGTACACGGCTTGTACACGGCTTGTACACTGCTTGTATACGGCTTGTACACTGCTTGTACACTGCTTGTACACTGCTTGTACACGGCTTGTACACAGAATGAAACAGCCCTCCACTTGAACACATATCAAAACTCCACAGTCTGGCTGCTTTCTGTGCAGAATGGACGACAGGTTTTCATACATTACATTTCCTAAAGGACAACCATAAAAATTATATGTTTTCTTCGCCTGCGTTCGTGGGCTAAAACTCCTACATTAACTCATGTTTTTGCACGAGTGTTTTTTTGTTTTTTTTTTACATGTCTTTACCCCGCCATTCAGGCAGCCATACGCCGCTTTCGGGGGAAGCATGCTGGGTATTTTCGTGTTTCTATAACCCACCGAGCTCTGACATGGATCGCAGGATCTTTTCCGTGCGCACTTGGTCTTGTGTTTGCGTGTACGTACGAAGGGGGATAAGGCACCATGCAGCAGGTCTGCATATAAGTTGACCTGGGAGATCGGACAAATCTCCACCCTTAACCCACCAGGCGACCGCGGCGGGGATTTGAACTCACGACCTTCCGATTAGGAGACCGATGTCTTATCCACTAGGCCACTGCGCCCGATATATTTCATTTCCTAAGGGCAACTATGTCAATCTGCGCAATTAATTCACACACACAAATTTCCTCTCTGTGCAGAAAACAGCTAGGCTGTACATGTTGGTGTGAGTCCAGGCAGAAACGAGATCCAATCCCATGTCAACGTCTCAACAGATCTGAGAATATGTGACCCGAATTGTGTACACCAGAAGGAATGTGTCTTTAAGCTGCTGAAGAACTGAAAAAATGCCCTTCGTTCTCGCTCTTAATTTATTTTTTGGCCTTTCCCTCGAGAAAATAATCCCTGAGGTTGAAACGGAAGAGTCCAATTTATACCTTTCCGCCTGGGATTGGCGAAAATAGACAAGAGGTGTCATATTCAAAATTACGACTGACACAAGAGAGACTGAAGCAGAAAAAAATACAGTTCACTGCTGACATTTTGTTCTCTTGCTTTTCTGTAACCTCCACTTCCTTGTTCGTCACAAGGTGTATCACCACCAAACACACACACACACACACACACACACACACACACACACAACCCACACAACCCACACACGCACGCACGCACATGTATCCTACATACTATACATACTTCACACACACATAAATGCACGCGCGCACACACACACACACACACACACCATCAAACCCAACCACCACCACCACCACCACCGAACCCCAACACACAACACAAAACCAGCAAACGGCGGAAAAAGTCCAAGCCAGTGACACTAACTGAAGGTGTGAGACTCCCCACCTGTTGCCCACTGTCGATGAGGTGCTTACCTAGCTGCTCCCCCCAATCAGCCCCCCTGAGTGCCTTCAGATCCCCCTGGTTTTCCTCCCGATTGCTTACCACTTGTTAATTATCGCCCCGACACCAGCTCAAAGCGCTAACGAATTGCACTCCGTGCTTCTTCACTTTGCTGAACATGTTCTGCTTCGTCTGCGAACACGATGAGTACAGTGGTACCTGTGCTGAAAGGACAGGATTGGAACCGACCAACAGTCTCCCGAAATTGCAAATTGCCCTTCACGAACAGCTCAAGTTTACTGAAGATATAAATAGCCTGGGGACACCAGGTGTCCTTCATCTGGAGATGTCCTCTCATAGGAGGGGTCTAACATCGCAAGTACCACTGTGTTTGAGTTTTTATTCTTCAAGGTTTGTTTTTCAGTAGCCGCCTTTCATCAACCTTTCGGTTGCTACTTCTGTATTCATCAGCGCTTTATCGGCTTCGTCTCACAGCTCTACATAGGCCAAACTTTCGTCTGCTGTTGTTGTTGTTTGTTTGTTTGTTTGTTTGTTTGCTTGTTTTGTTTTGCTTTTCCTTTACAGTGCAAGACAACTCCACACCCTCCCTTCCAACACCCCCCCCCCTTCCCACTTCCTCCCGATCATTCAATTCATTTCCAAATATTGATCCAGTTAGTGGCAGAAGCAAAATGAACGAAAGACGATACCAGTCTGGAATGAACTGAAGGTTCTAATGTCCAATAATTATCACAGTAACAAAACAAGCTGCAAAATTATGGGAATAAAACGTGTATTTCAAGACGGAAGGAATCCTCTGTGAAATGAAGGTGCCAGATTCAGTATATTTCTCTCAACTTATTTTTACTAATTTAGTTCAGCCAATCGCACGCAACAACACTAATTTCATTGGTAGACCGAAACTCGAGCTCGCCGAGACATTTAAACCAAGACCGACAAGCAGACTGAGTCTGGACATATCAATACGTCTTTCCTACTTCCACTCCGAAGAGTTCTGCTTACGAGTCATTTCACTGAAGGGGTGTCGACGACTCACAGTACATTCCAAGGAATATGTTCTTCCGTGCGAACTAAAAGCGAGGTCTTGCTTGAAATAGACCAAGAACTACCGACTGGGAAGGTTGGGTTCCTTCATGAATAATTCACTGCACGACAGACCTGAGAAGATTACAATAACAGAGTACAGCTTCGGCATTTCAAGCTTGTGTGATTGCGTTATTGTTGTTGTTTTTGTCGTGTGTGTGTGTGTGTTTGTGTGTGTATGTGTGCGTGTGTGCGTGCGTTTGTTTTATAATATTGTTACTTCTTTTCGAGAGAGAGAGAGAGAGAGAGAGAGAGAGAGAGAGAGAGAGAGAGAGACACACACACACACACACAGGTCACCCCTCCCAACATACCCCCCCCCCCCCCCGTCCCCTTCCTAACCAAATGTTCGCGTCTAAATCCGTAACTGCACATTTTTCAACCAATTACCTAGCAGAACGTGCGTCACCGCAGAGGTTTTTTACGCAATTACTTGCCAACCACAGAGATTCTCTGATCTTGGACGCAAGCAAAGCGCGCCATTTGAACTCCCCCCGCCCTCCTCCCCTGTGAATTTGAGAAAAATCAAAGGCAAGTCAGATCATGTATGTATGTATTGGGAGATTTCTATAGCGCTTGACGTTCTCTAAGCGCTTTACATATTAAGATCAGAGATAAATAAGGCAGTTTCGGAATCTAGTTCGCAAAGAAGCCGGCAAGATTACAAAGAGCGTCCGGGGGAACTCGCACGGAAAACGTACATGTCCATTGGAGTCTTTCTGAGTTTCTCTTGTTCAAATGCGTATCAACAGGTCCTTTGAGGAACTATCAGCTCTCTCGCTCTCTCTCACTCTCACTCGATCGCTCTCTCTCTCACTCTCACTCGCTCTCTCTCTCTCTCTCTCTCACACTCGCTCTCTCTCTCTCTCTCTCTCTCACTCGCTCTTCAGGGCGTTCATGGTGATGTGCCCAGTTATGTGCAATCCTATTTTACACATGTTACGAAGAGGTATGGGTCTCAAAATTTACTTCCTCCAATTCCCCGTATAGATCTTTATAAATCCAGCTTAGCTTTTTCAGGATCATCTCTGTGGAATTCTTTGCCAATAGAAATCAAACGATCCGCATCATTAAAGGCCTTTAAAAGGCAGTTGCACACACATTTGAGCACACTATAAACTGTCCCTGCTGTCTAGTTTCCATTGTGTACTCGGATAATGTAAGCAATGCTCTTAAGTGTTTTGTTTTTTATGTTTATACTCGACCATTATTTTGATGTTTTACTAGTTTAATACTTTGATTAGATACTGTTCCTTTTAGGTATGAAATGATAGCATGTGCTTGTGTGTAGATATGCGAGCGCACGCTCGCGCGCGCCAGCATGTGTGTGTGTATATGTGTGTGTGTGTGTGTGTGTGTGTGTGCATGTGTGTGTGCATGTGTGTGTGTGTGTGCATGTGTGTGTGTGCGTGTGTGTGTGTGTGTGTGTGTGAGTTTATGTGTGCATGTGTGTGTGTATACGTGGGTGTGGATGTGTGTGTGTGTGTGTATGTGCGCAGTCTTTGCTTTCGTTTACAATTATTCTCTGTATATGTTCCAAGGACAGGTTGGAAGATTAGGCTAAGCCTAAAACCTTTATCCTTATGTAATAAAGTTCTGAGTTCTGAGTTCTGAGCTCTCTCTATCACACTCATTCGCTCTCTCTCTCACTCTCACTCGCTCTCTCTCTTCTCAAACAAATTTTTTTTTTCAATCCTTCTGCACAGTAAGCAGCCAGGTTGATAGCATGATCGTATTCCGGGTAAAATCCTGCAGGGACATAGTCTTTTGTATTACATTCATCTACAACAACACAGCCGAGAATCAGTCAGCAAACGTATGTATACAATCTTTCAAAAAAAAAGGAATCAAGGCGGAACCAATAATCTAAAAGACAAATGCCATTTCTATGATTTACAATATGACTGTGAGCGTCAGACAGTTTTATTTCACCATGCAAAACACGTGGACAGATTGTGCTTTGGGGAGAAGAGTATAATTATATAATACTGGTGATTTGGGGAGAAGAGTATATATAATACTGGTGATTTGGGGAGAAGAGTATATATATAATACTGGTGATTTGGGGAGAAGAGTATATATATATAATACTGGTGATTTGGGGAGAAGAGTATATATAATACTGGTGATTTGGGGAGAAGAGTATATATAATACTGGTGATTTGGGGAGAAGAGTATATATAATACTGGTGATTTGGGGAAAAGAGTATATATAATACTGGTGATTTGGGGAGAAGAGTATATATAATACTGGTGATTTTGCAGACAGTGTGTGGGGAGGAGGAATCCTTTCAAAGGAACACTCGATCCCTTGTAAACAATTCTACTGACCATCTCAGATGTGACCAGGAT
>NC_090248.1:66296399-66303899 GCF_037325665.1 Littorina saxatilis | reverse complement strand
TTTTGACGTAATACTAAGTTTGGTAAGTCAAAAGGCGTTAAACTACTCAGACATTAAGTGGTTTTTTACACATTTTTTAAAACTTTTTAATGACTTTAGGTGCTTAAAGGATGATGGAAGTGAATTCCAAACTGAAGTACCCGAAAAAGCAAGACTGGTCTTATACAGGTCAATTCGTGGAATTGGTGGGATCAGGTTGACCGACCCATATCTGTGGGTAGCTTTATTAAATAATGATGTAATGTAAATCGGCACTTTACCGTGATACAATTTATGCATGAAAATGGCTTTGTTTAACTTGAGATGCTTTTCCAGTGGAAGAAAGTTAAGCATTTTTAATTTCATATCTGTTGAGGCATTATCCTTTACGATGAGTTTGGCCGAGCGACGATAGAGAGAGTCTAACTTTTTCAAGTGGACATCACTGCTGCCATCCCAGAGCGTCGAAACATAATTAATGTGAGGCATTACATGAGCATGGTGGAACATTTCCAGAGTCCTTCTGTCGGTATATTGCTTTAACTTGGATAGGAGGAAAACGAGAAAAAAATAGGAGAAAGAAAGAGAGAGAGTGATGAAGACAGAGAAAGAAAGAAAGAAAGAGAGAAAGACAGACAGACAGAGTGTTGCCTTTGAAATCCACCCCCCCCCCCCCCCCCCGCACAAAACACACATAATAGAGAGAACACAAACATAAAAGGAGGAGGAAAAGCAGTCTAAATTTGGGATACAAAACTCTCTAAGACGTCAAGTTTGTCAGGGGGGGGGGGGGGGGGGGTGGTAAGGGGAAGAAGGGGAGAGAAGGAGGTGGTGGTTGTGGAGGGAAAATGATGGGTTGAGTAGTGTCATTACAGGACTACTGTCGCTTACAGCACGACCCTAGGGACCGACCCCCTGTGTCCACGGCGGACAGCTGAGACCGCTCAGGTCTGGGGGGATCTGGCCTGGAATAATCGCCAGTCGTAATACCTCCCTCATCTCTACTTTCACTTGTTCAGCCAGACTTTCTGTCTTACCTTTTTCTTTTCTTCCCTTTTTTTTTTTTTTGCGGTTCTCTTCGTTAAAACAGTTGTGATCACTGACTATCTCCCCCCTTTCCTAACCTAGGTGGTGGGTTCAAGTGCTAGTCTTTCGGATGAGACGAAAAACCGAGGTCCCTTCGTGTACACTACATTGGGGTGTGCACGTTAAAGATCCCACGATTGACAAAAGGGTCTTTCCTGGCAAAATTGTATAGGCATAGATAAAAATGTCCACCAAAATACCCGTGTGACTTGGAATAATAGGCCGTGAAAAGTAGGATATGCGCCGAAATGGCTGCGATCTGCTGGCCGATGTGAATGCGTGATGTATTGTGTAAAAAAAATTCCATCTCACACGGCATAAATAAATCCCTGCGCCTTGAATATGTGCGCGATATAAATTGCATAAAATAAAAAAAAATAAAAAAATCCCTGCGCTTAGAACTGTACCCACGGAATACGCGCGATATAAGCCTCTGATTGATTGATATCTCCTACCTGCCCAGACTGTCACAAGGGATAAGACCTTCGCTCTACACACACACACACACACGCACATACACAAAACCAACGCTACAAGGATGCTGACTTTATAATAAAGCACACAACCAAATGGAGCAGGGGCGAGCTATTCACTGACTGTTCATGTGGCAAGCCTAAAAGCAATTTGATGTAAAGCATACAGGCAAGATGGATTTCGTATCCCATCTTTTCCAGCCGTGAGCACTGTGTGTTCCTGCTTTCAGATTCGCTGACATAATTACAGCTTATCTCAGACTGTCAATGAAACAGGAATTGAAATTCTGAAGAGGATCCTCTTGAAACTCGCGAGTTGTTGATCGAGTTCCAATGAGTCATTTTCATTCAACGAGGAAGAAACCTTGAGACCCTGCTTGTGATTCAATAACAGAAATATAAACTCAAGTCCTGTCCCTGTCATTAAATTGAGTACTCGAGTAGCTGACACGATAAATCACTGTAGCATAATCGAAAAAGTATATGTGCTCTCTGTCTGTCTTTTTGTCTGTCTCTCTTTCTCTCCAACCAAAACACACACACACACACACACACACACACACACACACACACACACACACGCACACACATCAATCAATCAATCAATATGAGGCTTATATCGCGCGTATTCCGTGGGTACAGTTCTAAGCGCAGGGATTTTTTTTTTTATGCAATTTATATCGAGCACATATTCAAGGCGCAGGGATTTATTTATGCCGTGTGAGATGGAATTTTTTTACACAATATATCACGCATTCACATCGGCCAGCGGATCGCAGCCATTTCGGCGCATATCCTACTTTTCACGGCCTATTATAAGTTCCAAGTCACACGGGTATTTTGGTGGACATTTTTATCTATGCCTATACAATTTTGCCAGGAAAGACCCTTTTGTCAATCGTGGGATCTTTAACGTGCACACCCCAATGTAGTGTACACGAAGGGACCTCGGTTTTTCGTCTCATCCGAAAGACTAGCACTTGAACCCACCACCTAGGTTAGGAAAGGGGGGAGAAAATTGCTAACGCCCTGAACCAGGGTCGAACTCGCAACCTCTCGCTTCCGAGCGCAAGTGCGTTACCACTCGGCCACCCAGTCCACACACACACACACACACACACACACACACACACACACGTAGCCAACATTGTTATGATCAGTTAAAAGGAAAAACGGGTTGTTCAAGAATAGCATCGTCAGTGGATAAAGTCTGTAAATTAAATTCAATCTCCAGCAGCAGGCTTTGAAAGGATGGAAGGGACAAGGCATCGAGGCCCCAGCTCAGGAAGTCAACGCGACAAGACTGCTAGTCTAAGGGAAGTAAGTACACAATGCAGGCGATACTCCGCATTTGACGCTACTCGCGATTGTATACCTTCCTTTCAACGGTGCAAGGGCGTTAAAATAACGCGCATTTATTTATTTAAGGAAAAGGTTTACATCATTGTAACAATAAGAGATTAAGAAAGTCTACTAAATGTGTAACAATCAGCTGTGATATTATTGTGCACTTAATTGTGGACTGGGTGGCCGAGTGGTACCGCACTTGCGCTCGGAAGCGAGAGGTTGCGATATCGACCCTGGGTCAGGGCGTTAGCAATTTTCTCCCCCCTTTCCTAACCTAGGTGGTGGGTTCAAGTGCTAGTCTTTCGGATGAGACGAAAAACCGAGGTCCCTTCGTGTACACTACATTGGGGTGTGCACGTTAAAGATCCCACGATTGACAAAAGGGTCTTTCCTGGCAAAATTGTATAGGCATAGATAAAAATGTCCACCAAAATACCCGTGTGACTTGGAATAATAGGCCGTGAAAAGTAGGATATGCGCCGAAATGGCTGCAATCTGCTGGCCGATGTGAATGCGTGATGTATTGTGTAAAAAAATTCCATCTCACACGGCATAAATAAATCCCTGCGCCTTGAATATGTGCGCGATATAAATTGCATAAAATAAAAATAAAAAAATAAAAAAATAAATCCCTGCGCTTAGAACTGTACCCACGGAATACGCGCGATATAAGTCTCATATTGATTGATTGATTAATTGGTGACGAGCTTGCAATTAATTCCACTGAAATGCGGCTCCATAAAGTCGTCTTTTATCAAGCAGTTTAAACCACTTCCTTCGTTCAAACCGACAAGGCTGAACAACGGCAAATAAGGTCAATAACGAACTGCTTTCACACGAACAGTGCAACACATTCCTTCATGGGAGAAAAAAACCCACCAGAAACTTCTCAGTCAGGTAATTTGTTGGTACGTAACACGAAAAGATAATTATTTTCTTCTTCTTCTTCGGCGTTCCAGGATTTTTGGCCTCAGGTCAGACTTCAAGTTATGCAGCTTGAATAAAGCTGGTGGTCAGGATCAGGGAGTCTTTGGTGCCCTAGAGTTGCTCCTGCAGTGTGGCACCTTGGGGCCAGTGATCTGTTCTGGCTTCCTGGTGGAGCGGGCAGGTCTGCAGGATGTGCTCCGGGGTATCAAATTTAACCAAGAATTCCGAGGCTGTGATTCAAAATTTCATAATCGCGGACATGGACACACACAAACCGAGACCGACAAGAAACAAGCACGTGCACGCACTGACACAAACACAAACGCGCACACATTCCAATACTGTCCCCCCCCTACCCCCCCCACGCCCCTCTCTCTCTCTCCCCCCCCCCCCCGCCCAACAACTAAAGCGCCTAAAACACAAAGTATAGCTCTACTCAATTGATCAAACAAGGCTTAAGCACATACTGCCCTCCGACCTGAACTTAAGTTCACCATTCTGATATATTATTTTAGCACGTTATTTCAATATTTTCCTTTGGCTAAATTAAGATTCTGTTTTTATGATTTTTTTATTTTTTTAATTTTTTTTAATACTTATTCAGCCATAAATATAAACATATTCTACATACATAAAAAGCAAATAAGCCTACAAAACCGCTCCAGTCCAACCATATTCCGCGCACACAATCATTACTTCCATCCCCATTTTGAAACATCGCAACAACAGACTTCCAGATATATAACACGATCATATGTGTTCTCTGTTTGCATGTTTGTCCAGTGTCTTGTCCCCACATAAAGCATATTAACTCTACCTGTCCCAAGATAGGCCAAATGGTTCTAAGACGACATTAAAATTAATTCTCATCATCATCATCATCTCTCTCTCTCTCTCTAACACACACACCGTCACACACACACACCCCACACTGTACATCCCCCCCTTTTCCCATCTCTACTGCCCCCCCCCCCCTCCCCCCACAAACACAGGACTGCTGTTGACGTCTTTTCATGCGAGAAATGATGGCAGTGCATGATGTCATGTGAAAAAAAATTGCAGTCAACGCGCACTGTTTGCAGTGTCAACACTGCTGAGGACAGTTCAACCCGGTCCCACCACTCAGCTTCTTCGTAATAATGTCTCTGCAGGGTATGACCAGTCTTTTTAGAGCACATGCCAGGGGAAACTTTCTATTCTATAATCTGATGTGTTCCCTTAGATCTTTTCTTGACTTGTGTTCGACGCTGAGCCGGCTTGGGGATTTGGATGGGGTTGCGGGGGTGGTGTGCAGTAAATATAACCCTCTCGCTATCTCTGGTATTTACGGTGCCGGCGCACGTGTGTGTGTGTGTGTAATATGTGTGTGTTTGTGTATCTGTCTCACTGTCTGCCGCGCGTGTCTGGCTCTCTCTCTCTTTCTGTCTCTCTCAGTCTCAGTCTCTCTCTCTCTCTCTCTCTCTCTCTGCGCATGCCTCTTGTGTCCGCGTATGCGTGTGACCCATGGTGTGACCCTAACGCCGGGCAGAGAGAGTGAGTAGGGGAGGGAAGTTAGATTTCACCGGGACTCAATGTAAACAGTGTATCGGCGTGCACACTTCAGTAAACGAAGCCCGCATGCCTGGCGAACGGGCCATCCGATACTCCCTCTGCGGTCGTGCTGTGCACTGCTAAACTGTCTCACTTTTTGGACGGAAAAGACATTTCTATGTAAAGCTTGTCCCATTTTGTTTATCCTGTTTCTGTTTACATTTGAACGCTGTCTCAGCACGAACACACAACGCCACTGACAGTGACCAGCGCACGCCGCATCCACACACGCTTGCACGTTCTGACACTGCCCGCTCATACATACACACGTACGGACACACGCACAAACATGACTAAAAACACCTCAGAGCACACACACACACACACACACACATACACACGTAGGGACACACGCACAAACATTACTAAAAACACCGGCCTCAGAGCACACAGTCACACACACACACACACACACACACACACACACACACATCCACACGTACGGACAAACGCACAATGAATGATTACTAAAAACACCCGTAGAGCACACACACACACACACACACACACACACACACACACACACACACACAGACACACACACACACACACACGCGCCAACAACACGGTTAATTCACTTCGACACATACAGTTGTAATCATGATAATGATCTGCAGGTCAAAATTGTCGCAGGAAAACTCACGCGAAGAGCAAAGCAGGAGAATATCTTTCAAATTCATTTGAGTCATCGGTGCGCAAGTTTTCCTTCTTGCAAAACACCCGACTTCAAATCCTACTACAATCAAGAGCAAAGACAGAAAGACAGGCAGACAGGGCAAGACACAGGGACGGTCAAGAGAAAAAGACGGACTGACGACAGTGGATGACACAGTCAGGGGTGCAGACAGGGCAAGACACAGGGACGGTCAAGAGAAAAAGACGGACTGACGACAGTGGATGACACAGTCAGGGGTGCAGACAGGGTAAGACAAAGGGACGGTCAAGAGAAAAAGACGGACTGACGACAGTGGATGACACAGTCAGGGGTGCAGACAGGGTAAGACAAAGGGACGGTCAAGAGAAAAAGACGGACTGACGACAGAGGATGACACAGTCAGGGGTGCAGACAGGGTAAGACAAAGGGACGGTCAAGAGAAAAAGACGGACTGACGACAGAGGATGACACAGTCAGGGGTGCAGACAGGGTAAGACAAAGGGACGGTCAAGAGAAAAAGACGGACTGACGACAGTGGATGACACAGACAGACAACAAAATGAAACAGACAGGAAGGATGAAGAGAGAGAGAGAGAGGAAGAGAGAGGGAGAGAGAGAGAGAGAGAGGAAGAGAGAGAGAGAGAGAGAGAGAGAGAGAGAGAGAGAGGGTTGGGGTCGCGGGCACTTAAAACACAGTGTATGTCTGCAACCAAAATGACAGTCAGGCTGCAAGCAAGACTGTCAGAGAGAGAGGCAAACACTCTCTCTCTGTCTGTCTCTGTCTGTCTGTCTCTCTGTCTCTGTCTCTGTCTCTCTCTCTCTCTCTCTCTTTGTCGCCGACTGACTCGAGACACTCACAGAGAGCAACAGAACGGCAATGTCGCCGGTCCCCCAGTCACAGACGTACTCGAGTCAACTTGACAAGACTTCAGCACTAACTTCTTGTCATGACAAATATAGCCTAACCCGTCACATCCAAATCACACATCCCAAACCAATTGCCTCAAAAATGTCAACACAGACCACACCGACAATAACTTGACACACAACCCAACACAGACCACACCGACAATAACTTGACACACAACCCATCACAGACCACACCGACAATAACTTGACACACAACCCATCACAGACCACACCGACAATAACTTGACACACAACCCATCACAGACCACACCGACAATAACTTGACACACAACCCAAACTGACTTCACTATAGTTATTAACATTATCAAAATGACATTTGAAGTGTACGTACCTCTGATTTCGCTCCGAAAACAAAAAAACAAAAAGCAAATGCCTCAACCGAATTTCAACACTGACCACACAGACAATAACTTGACACTTACTTCACTAGTCATCAACATCATCAAAATGACATTGTTTTTCAGTGTACGTACCTCTGATTTCGCTCCGAAAACGAACAGCGGTATCCCCGGC